>NC_056746.1:127893714-128132705 GCF_019279795.1 Protopterus annectens | reverse complement strand
ATTATGGAGCTGTGGAATGGTATTAGAGTAAGAGGTTATGCTGTAGGTACTAGGGAAGAAGAGTGGATTTCAGCATTATGGAGCTGTGGAATGGTATTAGAGTAAGAGGTTATGCTGTAGGTACTAGGGAAGAAGAGTGGATTTCAGCATTATGGAGCTGTGGAATGGTATTAGTGTAAGAGGTTATGCTGTAGGTACTAGGGAAGAAGAGTGGATTTCAGCATTATGGAGCTGTGGAATGGTATTAGAGTATGAGGTTATGCTGTAGGTACTAGGGAAGAAGAGTGGATTTCAGCATTATGGAGCTGTGGAATGGTATTAGAGTATGAGGTTATGCTGTAGGTACTAGGGAAGAAGAGTGGATTTCAGCATTATGGAGCTGTGGAATGGTATTAGCGTAAGAGTTTATGCTGTAGGTACTAGGGAAGAAGAGTGGATTTCAGCATTATGGAGCTGTGGAATGGTATTAGAGTAAGAGGTTATGCTGTAGATACTAGGGAAGAAGAGTGCATTTCAGCATTATGGAGCTGTGGAATGGTATTAGAGTAAGAGGTTATGTTGTAGGTACTAGGGAAAAGAGTGGATTTCAACATTATGGAGCTGTGCAATGGTATTAGAGTATGAGGTTATGCTGTAGGTACTAGGGAAGAAGAGTGGATTTCAGCATTATGGAGCTGCGGAATGGTATTAGAGTATGAGGTTATGCTGTAGGTACTAGGGAAGAAGAGTGGATTTCAGCATTATGGAGCTGTGGAATGGTATTAGAGTATGAGGTTATGCTGTAGGTACTAGGGAAGAAGAGTGGATTTCAGCATTATGCAGCTGTGGAATGGTATTCGAGTAAGATGTTATGCTGTAGGTACTAGGGAAGAAGAGTGGATTTCAGCATTATGGAGCTGTGGAATGGTATTAGAGTATGAGGTTATGCTGTAGGTACTAGGGAAGAAGAGTGCAATCCTGCCTCCTTTCTTGTGGATCCTATCTGACCATGGCACCATCTTACCAGGGTAACCTTCCTTACTAGATGCACTAATGATAATAGTAGAATAGTGGATATTATTAGGAGAAATTGGCGAGTTTTAGTGACAGACCCCAAGACGAAGAATATAGTAGGATCCACCCCAGGATTCAGCTATAGGAATAGTAAGAATCTCAGTAGAATTCTTTGTAAAGAGCATTTTCACATGGAACAAGATAAATTAAGAACAGTTAGAGTGGGTACCTATCGTTGCCACAAATGTAAGATGTGTAGCTTTATAGTGGATGAACAGCAATATCTTCATCCTACTATGGAATATGTTTTTAAACCGAGGTTTTATGCTAGTTGTGACAACACAAATTTGATCTATTTAGCTACCTGTACGCAATGTATAGCATTTTATGTAGGTATGACCTCTAGAAGGTTAAAAGATAGAATTTATAACCACATTTATGATATAAGAAAGAAAAATCAGCAGAACGTATTAGCTAGGCATATTACCTCTCATCCTAGCCATAACTTTAAATTTAGAGTATTGCAACTAGTTCATCAGAACAAGAGGGGTGGGAATAATATGAGTTATTTAGAATCTATTGAACTGTGCTGGATTTTTAAACTAAGAGCCCATATAGATCCTGGTCTTAATCAATTTATTAGCATAAAACCAGTTCTAGATGCTCGCAAATAATGAGAGCGTTATTAATTATGTTTTATTTTAATTATGTTTTATTGTATTTTATTTTATTTTTCTTTTCTTTATAAAAGGTTTTTATATTTATGCATTTTCGTTGTACATTGTTTATGTTTATATTCTTGTCCGTATTTGCATATTCAATGCATACAATAGATTTATAGTAATATGCTAAATCTATATATGAACAATTTTTATATATACTTTGATACATATTTTCATGATACGGTATCAGCTTTGTTGTTATTAACAGGATGTTATATTCATCTGGAAGTTTTAACTGAAGGAGTATGCTGCTTCTAGCGCTTACCGCTTTGTAGTGTTTTCATGAAATGTTCTGTTATTAGTTACTAAAGTGGAACTGGGTTGCTATGCACCTATGTAGCTAGTGCTTTTAGCTGAGCTCAATTATTCTTAATTACTTTTAATTGATTAGCAATTGAATGTGTTGGATGATGGTATTTAAACATTGAGATTTGTATGGTTTGTTGAAATCTGAGGAAGCATACATAGTACGTGAAAGTGCTTATTCGAATAATTTTTGGATTTTGTTTATTATTTCGTGGTGGTCGTCTCAAGTTTTATCATACTACTTTTTTCTCTCTGCCTTTGGAACCGCGACTTTTGGACAGTAGCTGTACTTTGTTGTTTTTACTTATTAGTAAAAAGGTAGTAGAGTAGGAGAAGTTGGGCTAGGAGATAATTTACCAGAGAGACTGGTCTATTGGGTGTAGTGGGTGGAGTTATGAGATATAAGTTTAGGAACAGTGGGGGTGTGTGGGAGTTGAGGGTAGGGTAGGGGTGTGGAGCGAGCCCGAGTGTAGCAAAGCAAATGGAACAGGCTGGACTTGGACTGTGAGTGCTGCAAGTGGTGAAGAAAAACTATCAGTCAGGTACTTTATGTAGAATGCATGTAAGGGGACAAGCTGCCAAGGTGGTGGAGTGATAAATACAAAAGGCTATATTACTGTGATATTCTACAGATATTGTCTTTCAATGTATATGACATGTTAATATCTGCATATGCAGCACATCTACTTCCAGCCTCCTCGAAATACCCATCCACTAATCCTGAGGAGGAAGGTGATGTGCCTCAGTCAGACAGCACCGTCAATCAGACACAGAACACTGCATTTTGGTCAATATTATCATACCATGGAAGGGATAGTCCTGGGGCTCAAAGTATACCCTCCAATAAAGAAGGCAGTGTGGTCAGTCTGTCTGATTATGTTGGGGCATCAGATATTGGTTATGATGATGACCTTGACCCTCTGTCCCCAGTTGAGTCTGCGAGTGGTGGTGATTCTGCCTCACAGTGGAATGATGCTCTCTGTGGAACTGCACTTGGGAATGTAGCTGATGTGTGTGGATGAATGTCATATGATATATGCCTACTCTTACAGATGCATGAATGTTCACAGCAATGGCATGGCAATGACTTATGAGCACTTGTTCATGCTACTGACTGTGAGTAAACCAGCTCTGTGTTTTATATCAGGGTCAAGAGTGCAGTAATGGGGGAGATCGTGGCAACATTGGCTGCACAGTATGATAGTTTGGTATATGTTGCACATTCAGTCAAAAGCCTTGTTACAACAGTGCTGGAGGAGGGTTACAGTACACACCAGATG
This sequence comes from Protopterus annectens, assembly GCF_019279795.1. Classification (NCBI taxonomy): domain Eukaryota; kingdom Metazoa; phylum Chordata; order Ceratodontiformes; family Protopteridae; genus Protopterus; species Protopterus annectens. Next base: position 128,129,404 of record NC_056746.1, on the reverse strand, counting down.
ATACATGCCTTGACACTCATGAACAGATTACCTTTAGTGGGGAGAGGTAGACCTCTCATCACAAGACCCACACTTGGCCCTCATACATTGATGCCAGTGTACATGCCTGCACATCTGTTGTTGGTCACCATGTTTAGAATCCAACAGTCATATCTAGACATGCACATTGCAGTACTGCTCATAACCACATTGTGTCAAAACCTGTAAAAGTCACCACATCCAACTCATCAGTTCAACACCATGGACATAGTGCTTCCATACTTAGCAGTGGTAGCCAAGACCACCTTGCAAGCCATCAGTGTGGGATCCCTCAACTGCATTAGTGTAACACTGGCAGTTAAAACACTGTGAGTCCTGTTGTATCATCCTAACACTGTGGCAATGTTGACCACTATGCTGATCACAGTCTATGCAACTTGTTAGTAGTTTATGATCTGTCTGATGCCAGAGGCTTTTTCTGCTTATGTAGATGGCATAATTGCCATCAGACTGTGTCATGTTGTAAATATTTGTTCTTGTGATAGTTTTTGTGTATACAATTTTACTGCTTAATGTGATGTTTGCCTTGCTTCCATTTGATGTGCTCTTGCTATTTGACATAACATCACCCATATCTCTAAAGCATCAGCATGACACCTCATAGCCTGACATTGATTTCTATATTAAACAGTCCATTGTTGTCTCCCATTACTGCATGCACAGGTATAGTTCATTTTACATGCCAGTCATACTTGTGACATTTTCTTATGGTACTGCAACTGCCTCCCCCTCACAACAACAAACAATTTCTCGTCTCCCCTTTGATATCCTCTTGATAAAGTGCACTTCTCATGTGTGCATTTCTGTTCATACCTGCTTACACACACACACACACACACACACACACACACACACATGTCTATACATATAGTAGCACATCCAACACACTGATGCATGTTCCTTGACTGCCATGTCATACCTGTCCCTAATACTTTGTTGTGTAGCATGTATTTGTAAATCTGGATGATTCTTGCTGTTGTACCCACATGTGCAATATAACATTTACTTATGTGTGACAGGACAGGCATGTCACATAACACATATGTGTATGCACCTTGTTAGGTATGTTGCTTTGATGGCACACCATTCCATGTTGTTACTATTGCTGCTGCAGTCTGTTTTTTAGGCTAATGTACTATGGTGTTACACATTGCTATGATGTGTACTGCATTTTAGTGTTGTTGTATGAACCCCACCTCACACATGTAGGTTCTTTTTGCAGTGCATTCTCCCAATGCACATTGTACAGGCATTGACAGATTGACAGTAATGTTGCTACTTACACACCCTAATTATACATGTGATTTCAGCCTACCTTGTCATTAACTTCTTCTGTTGTGTGCACCTCAGGCATGACACACACATGGCAGTATGGTCACCTTTGGTGATGTACCTTGCCTACAGTGGTCCAGCATTGAGTGTTAGTCTCTAGCAATCCAGATGTCTTCATTTCTTTAGCACAAACATGCATATAAAGTTTGGCAGGTGATACTGTGGTTAGAAAATGTATGATGTTCACTCTGGACAGCTACTGGCCTTTTTCCTGTAGTTGTGTGCTGTGCTGTGCTGCTGTAATGCGGCAACACTGTGTAAGCATCAGTACATTATCTGTGTACTTCTGTACAGAGTTGTGAGCCAGATGCTACCATGTTGCCTGAGCTAGAACTTACAGCTGCAGCCTCTGTCACATACTTCTGATTGTCCTCAGTTTAGTGTTCTCCTGATTTTCCTGTGAAAGCTCTGAAAGCTACACATTAAATATCTGGCATTCTTGGGGTAAGTCACTCAGACCTAAGCTGGCAGACCACTGTGTTTTATTGCTATTATGTTGTCTAGCATGGTAGACATGGTGACAATCTGTTAAGCCTTTTCTGGTATAGATTGCAGTGCACACCTAGATGTGTCCAGACATCTGAATTTTGCTTTCAGCACACCAAACACATACTCAGTGGAGTTATATGTCATGGTCTGCACTCTGCTGTTTGAATCCTCAGCAGGCATTGATGGGGCTCTGTGTGACGTCATGAGCCAAGACTCCAGTGGATAACTTCAGCCACCTGTTTGAAGAAGAAAACACACATTTAGTCCCCTTGCTTACTGCTGACAGGTCTTTCTTCATATTATGTCATTGCTGTGGTTCTGTACTTAGTGAGTAGGAACCCTCAGGAATGTCACTGTGTTGGAAAGTGACCATCAGCTCACTTTTTCTCCAAACAGCCCCATCATGTACAAGACCAGGGTATTTTGCCATAATACTGATAACGAGGCTGTCTGCTGAGTAGGCTACCTGACAACTGAGTGATGCCTTTCTATTAATGTACTGGTCAGCATCAAATGATGCTAGGGGTTTTATTGGTACATGGGTACAGAAAATTCTATGGGTTTAATTGGCAATGGCTTAGAACTGTACCATGGTAGTTTCACACTTCATGGCTGTTGATGGGAAATGGATCTGGTAGTCCACTTTCTTGTACATTATTGCCAAGAACTGTCTCAGAATGAGACTAGCAGCTATCTGAGACACCTCTATAGCATTATCCATATGTCACTGTAAGTTCCCAGAGGGCAATGTATCCAGACTGAGGCACAATTTTGTTTCTACCAGGACTGGATTACTCCACAGACTGCACAAAGACATGTGGGGTGCACACATCCTGCACCTAGCCTTCACCATTTATCTCTGTTTATTATTTCCTGGTCTGAGAGCTGGCTTAACTGTAGCCTGGCTTGGAATCATGCTTGCTGCCTTCTTGGATGCATTTGCAGATGATCCATTAATATGGCTTGTAGAATCTCAGGCTGATGTTATGCATTAAAGGCAGCTTACATTTTTTTTGTAATAAACTGCAGAATCTGCAGGAATTTCAGGAAATTCATGTTAGGTTTTAGGTCAAAACAGCATGTCAGTGTGAGTGCTTTATAAAATTGTTGGGGCACTGCACTATCACATTTTATTATCATTGGGTGTGCCCATTTTGTTTTGGAATCCAGTGGCTGTGCACAGACTCCACAATTACAATGCACTTCATAAATTATTATTTGTGTGTATCTTTCTCTGCATTATGGAATGATATCCAGTGCTATTACATTAACATCTTCCTTAAGTGCACTACACTGTCTGCAGCTTTCTTTTTTAATCTGGCCCCGAGTCTCCAGTTTCATTAACTCATATGTAATTGTTAAAGGATTTCATCATCTCAGTGTGTCTTATCAAATGTATGATCAGAAATGGTCTGTTTTAACTCCTTAAAGTATTGTAATTGTTTTATCTGTACATTCATTTATACCTGGTCAAATTAATGCAGACCTGGAATCCGGCCTTAGGTGCACAAAATGGGAACGCGATTATAAGGAAACTTCTCCCAGTGAAAAAGTTAAGCTAAAATAACTTTTGCCAGCAGTAGTTTTTCCTTTTCTCCACTGTTGTGTGCTATTAGAGTAGACCTATATACATTTGGTGGGATTGTCATCCCACATGGGAGGGTGCAAGGGTGCTTGCACACTGCAAAAGAATTATCAACGATGTTCAGAGAAAGTTTTTCTGCATAATTGTTTTTGCCAAACTGACTTTTGTTACAACTGCATTTGATCTGTCATTATGAATCACACTGAACAAAGTGTATTAATGACACCTGATTCTGCACATTTATTAATTTATCAGTCCAAAATGTCCACGCATATTTCAAGTCTTTTTTTTTTTTTTTTGCTGTTTCTTAAATCTACTGGTCATGTGACATCTGCAATAGGTTCTAAGGTGTATCTGCCATTACAGGAAGCTTAATAAATACCTCCCAGATGCTGTAGCTTTAATAAAGTCTGTATTCAAACTAATTTCTCTAGGACTTCTTTGTACCACATGACATGCTAATAGCTATAGTCAGACTATTAGTATTTAAATGCACATACCTATGGTTACTGCTTTGCCTTTAGTCTCTATCTGCAAGTTTGATTACCTGCTCCCTGTTATTTTATTTGCTAAGCCAACCTTTATCTACCACATAAAATTCAATAAAATAAAATAAAATGGCCATCACCCATGTGTTCTTTTATTATTTTTATGATTTTTTTTTTCACTTTTTTTTATACTCCACAGTTTTACACAGTGAAACTGGAGGTTGATAACCCCTAGAATGTACTGGTCCAGGATATTACAGGTAATTCATAGAGCAGAAGAAAACATTCTTACACTGCCTTTAAAGAGTTCCTGTGAAAATCTTCACTGCATATTTACTTAGACCATAGAGGAGAAAAAATCTTAAATGGTCACCACTGTCACAGAGTTTTTTTTTTCTTGTAATACATTTTTTTTCTGCAGCCTGTGATTCTACATAGACTGGAGTAAGAAAGGTCCCATCTAACATGTAATTGTTAAGTGACATTAGTGATGATGCACTGGGAAATATTGGGGTCCAAATGGAGAGATAAGTCAGCAAGAAAAGGAGAGTAGTATTGCTGAAATTTAATTAATCTTCAAGTCTTGGTGAATACCTTCATAAGGTGGATCCTAATTTTTACAAAATCTTGCCAAGATGACACTGATATATAGTCTGTATTTTACATATGAAGAAGTATCGATAAAGGAAATAAAAAGAGATTTAATATGGTTTAATATTTATGCAAAGGAGAAAGCAAAACTAATAAATACAAAAGAGCAGCACCAAAGATATTTGAAGAGAAATACAGGCAAAGCAATCCGGACATGGAAAACCTTACAATCCAAAACATAAGAAGAGAAAGAAGAAACGTAGAAAAGGGGATTAGTAATGGAGAAGTTAAAGAAATAGAAACTGAGGTTATGGAGTACCAATGAAGTGAAGGATTCAGTGTAGAAAATCTAATTCAGAAAACACCACAGCAGGATAGAGCAATGGATATCCAAATTAAGGGGAAAACAGTGGAATTGGAAGCAACAGGTCAGTTGCCTTATGAAGATATTTTGGAACCTTCCACAGAAAACCAGTATAAACATTCACTTGAAGCTGGACAGCAAGGGAAGGAACAGGACACTGTGGCAACAATGACGCAGTCAATTTGAGGAGTGATAGGCCAGTGAGTTCCCATATGACAGAGCAACTGATGACACAGGATGAAACTGAGGAGAATGTGCCACAGGGAAATGCTATAGAACTTTCTATAGAATGCGCACAGGAAACAAAAATTAAGGGATTTGTCCTCAGTTTAGAAGAAAATGAGCTAAGAGATGAGTTGCTTGATTTAATAGAGATAGATTGACATATTAAGATACATGAAAGAAATAGACTGCAGAAGGTCAAATAAACCCAAAAAGTCAGATGTTTGGTAAAACAAATGAACACAGTAATTAATTGTCCACAGAGACCGATGCGATATAACAGAAGTAGACAAGATATATTACTGTGCAGCTTAATTAATAACAGATAAAATTTTACCACAAGAACACAGGGTAGTAAGGGAAAGGAAGGGGAGAAATCAAATACTATCATGGAAATATTGAACAGAGAAAACTATAAAGCAGTTAAGACAAATGTTACTGTTAGAAGAGTATAGAAGAGGGAATAGATCAACAAAAATGCTCAAAATGATAGATGTGATAAAAGCAACATGCAGTATTAGAACAGATGAGGACCTATCATGTGCTATCACATATACACAGATAAATATAAAGGAAAAGTACAAAATAAGCAATTTATTGATGACACAAAAAAGTTTTATAGAAAATTGGGAAACAAGGTAAAAGGAATTGAAAGACCAGCAAAAAATAAAAAAATAGATACATTTTGGAGAAGCATCTATGAAGATCCTGTGAAACATAACAAAAATGCCAAATGGATAGAAGAAATAAAAGAAAGAATAAGAAGTTTAAAGGTACAGGATATGAAATGGGATGAAGTAACAGCCAGAGAGATTGAAAAAAGTTAAGAAAAGCCTCTAATTGGAAAACCCCATAACCAGATGCAGTAACTAACTTTTGGTTAAAAGTATTAACATCTTTGCATTAACATTTAGCTATGAGTAAGAATTATTTATATGCACACCCTGAACAGACAGCAGACTGGTTTACAACAGGAAAAACAATGTTCCTACTTAAGAGTGAACCTGTAAGCTACCCTGAAAATTACAGACCAATAACTTGCCTTCCAATGATGTATAAACTATACACCAGAACTGATGCCGACAGAGTTTATAGTCATTTATAAGAAAACTCAATTATGGCAATAGAACAAAAGGGCAATAAAAAAAGTCATATGGAACAAAGGATCATTTGTTGTTAAATAAAGTTATAGTGGAGAACTGTAAAAAGGGGAAGAATCTAAGTATGGCACGGATTGACTACAAAAAAAAGCATTTGACAGTATCCCACATTCATGGATAAAAGAGTGCTGAATCATGTATAAGATGCAGCCTACAGTGATCGATTACATTATAGTGGCCATGAAACAGTGGCAGACCACTTTGCAATTAAGCTATGATAAGGGACAAAGTATTATTCCAGGGATAAAAAAATCAAAGGGGGATATTCCAGAGTGACTCTCTGTCACCGCTGCTATTCTGCCTTGCCCTTAACCCATTAAGCTTTTTACTTAACAGATTAGGCCATGGCTATAATTTGGATTTTTAGACAATAGCAAAGTGTAAAGACTTATCTTCTCTTTGTTGATGATGTAAAACTGTATAGCTCATCAGATGAGGAACTGAAAGCATAGTACAAGTAGTCAAAACTTTTTCAGATGATATAAGATTGTCATTTGGCCTTGATAAATATGCAAAAGTAACCTTTAAAGTAGGAAAACTGCAGCATAAAGAAAACATCAGTTTGGGACAGGAATGTGATATAAAAGAACTGGAGCAAGATGGAGTGTATAAATATTTGGGAACTGATGAAGGATCAACAATAAAACATGAACAGATGTGAATAAAACTTAATAAGGAATATTTTAGAAGACTTCCTTTTGAAAACATCATTGACATCTAGGATCAAAATTCAAACTACAAACTAATTTGCTCTTCCTGTCCTAACTTACAGTTTTGGAGTGATTGATTGGCCTATTGGTTAGATAGATTAGATAGAAAAACAAGAAAGATGATTTGTGCTCATCTCCTTGAAATTGATTACATGCATAGATCTGCAATCATGGGACTACACACATCTCTGCTGACCTCACAAGACCCAAACATAGTGAAAGTTTTGAAACATGAGGAAAATAAATCTAAGATGACTTCCCTGCTTAGTCTAGCAGAAGCATATCGGTGTCAAGTGGGAATGGAAATTAAACCAGAAATAGATAAAAATCAGGCAGCAACTAAATGCGTCAAAAAAAAAGAATATAAGGTGAAGGATCAGACAGATAAGAAGGCAAGAAATGCGGAAAATGCATAAATGTAGTTGCAAGTATAGAAAACTCCTGGAAAAAACTCATATTGATCAGGATTGAACACATGAATGGTTAAGGAGAGGTAAATTCAAATCAAAAGGTGAAAGGTTAATATTGGTGGCCCAAGACAGTGGGCTACATACACATTGATTTACAAAGTCCACTGAACATGTGGGAGAAACAGACAACTGGAAACAGTTGCGCACCTTGTTGCTGGTTGTGATATATTAATGGCAGTAGGAATGTATACTGAAAGGCATAATAATATGGTAAGACTGTTGCACTGGGGATTGTGCAAACATTATAGTATTGAAGTGGCTGAAAAACACTGGAAACATGAGCCACAAAGCATCATAGAAAACAATGAAGTCTACATCACATGGGATCACCCATTACCAACAGTTCAAAAGATAGATGCGACAAAAAAAAATGATATAGTGGTGCATAAAAAGAAGATAAAAGTAGCATTGATCATTAAAATCGCTACACCAATAACTACAGTGTCTTGTGTACAAAGAGACACAAAGTCATAAAATATCAGGATTTGCAGGCAGAAATGAGAGCAATGTGTAAGAAAGATACCCAGACAGTTCCAATGGTAGTGGGAACTATGGGTCTCATAAAAAGGAATCTACAATCGCATTTAGATATCTTACCAATGCAAATAACTCTATTTGAATTGCATTCAATTCATAAATCAGTAACCAATGTTCTTCCTACTATGTAGGAAAAACAGAAAGGGAGTTGAGGAAAAGAATGTATGAACATTCCTATGACATTCTGAGAAGAAAAGAGACAAATGTTCTCTTTAGACATAGTAAGGATTGTAAAGGATGTAGTTTTCACTTTTTTGTCCTTCAGCAGGTTCAAAAAGATGTTAGGGGTGGTATATGGGAGGAAATCCTAGAGAGTAGGGAATTGTGGTGGCAGATATACTTGGAAGCAGGAAAAAAGCCTGGATTAAATGATTTTTTAAGTATTGTCTCCCTATTAAAACTGAAAGCAAACAAAATATAAGGGCTATATTAGGTTTTAAAAAAACAATTATATAATTTATTGATTTATGAATTGAATGTAGTTTTTATATATTTACCATTAACATATTTATTATTAACATCTATTGCAATGTTGTCAGGAGATTTTTAAAGTTTTTTCACATGGATTAAATGTGGGTATTAATTAATATTCATGAGGGATGAGGAAGGCTGATTTGCACATTCAAATAGTTTTTAAAGTTTTAATTGGATCAAGTTTAATGAGTGTTGATATATAAATGGTTAATTAAACATCAATGGCTGTCTGATGAAGTCCATTTCTATGGATGAAAACGCATGAGAGTGTTGTGAATTTAAACGCGTTTACGTGTATATTTCTGTGTGACATTAAAAGTTTTTCAGAAGCATCGAGTGTTCCTTTGGGCTACTGCACTTCGGTGGAGGATATTTTTAATTGACTTATTATTAGTACTTATAACCCTTCATGTATCCCTTCCCTTATCATCTTATTAAACTTTTTATAAGACTTTTATATATTTTGCTATCCACATTTTCTACAACAATAGGCCAGATTGCTTCCTTTTTTACTTTTAGAAAAAACAAATATTTCTATAAATATATGTATATGTGTGTGTGGTGTTTGTATATATACACACACACACACATACAGAGAGAGAGGTAAAACTCCAAACCCAAGGATAAATCATTCATAAAATCAAACCATTAAATAACAACTACATGAAAGATCCAATCAACTTTGAAACTTCACTCTGTAGTACCATAAACCTTCTACATCAGTGGCATATGACATATGTATACAAATGATCCTGTAAATACGTTTCAGTGTTTTAGCACATCAGCATCAAAATAACCATGATATTTTACTTTTTGAAAGTCTTTTCCATGGCATTCAGTCCAAAACAAAAACACACAGCAGTTGTTTTATTCTTTGGTTTGGAGTTTTATCTATCTATCTATCTATCTATCTATCTATCTATCTATCTATCTGTCTGTCTGTCTGTCTGTCTGTCTATCTAGCTATGTGTTTTAAAACATTTGTTAACTGGCTGACCTCACTGGGCACATGTATCCTTTGTCTGGGATGTCCAAGCAGTAACGTCTTGGAGTCACATAGTAGGCAAATGTAGGTGGATGAAATTAAACCTTGTACCCTTGACTATAACAAGTAGATTAACAGCTTAAAGCCTTAATTTACATTACCCTTGTGAAGATAGGTGAAGGCTGCCATCCTGGCTAGATAGAATTTTGTAGATAATTCTGTCATTTGTAAATATTAATATAAGCAACATGCTTGTTCTCTTAAATGTGAGAAGACTGTATTGGATGTTGAACTGGAAAAAATGTAACAACAGTAGACTCTGCTGTAAGAAAGCTGATAAGGCAAGCATTTCATGCCTGTCTTTGATCTCAGAGGTTGGAGTCTGTCCATCTGGGATAGCACATTCTTTATATTGTTTTAACTTCAGGAATAATTACTAAAGTTTACATATGGAATGCCATTTATTGCTCTGACTTCCTGACCAGCTGCAAGATTAAAAGGGCTATTAACCTCTGAGTTTCTGTTAGCCTGGGAATCAGAATGAAATAATGTAATCTGAAATGAATCAGTGGTACTGTGTTATCAATTTAAGGAGAGAAAGAATGAGGACATTTAGCATTTGTCTTGAGAACATCCAACTCACCACTCTGCCTGTGTCTGTATGTATGTAGGATCTTAGACTTTAGTGTTTCTCTTAGAAATAGCTAGGAATTAGGAAGATTAGACTGTGTTTTTCTGTGTTGATGTCAGAACTAAAATACTGTATTATTTTAAGTATTTTCCTGTGATCACTGAACTTTTGACTAGCACTGTGCAGTAAGAAGTATTGTCTTGTGTTTTTATTATTTATTATTAAATATTTTTAAAACTCTCAACTGTGACTGTTTTGTGTAGAATAATTTAAGCTCTAGAGTACATTGCATGTACATAGTGATACTGTCCAAGTCACTCCAAATAAGCCTTGACTGTTCAGTTACACTTACCATTTGGATAATAATATTGCACAGTATAATTGGACACCCTTTCATAAGGGCCTTTTGGTAGCTGATAAATGTTAGTGGGTGGTGGCAGGTGGTACTACCGTATAGTCTGGGAAAAAAGGGCACAGCTGAAGAACCTGTGCCAGCCTTCCCGAGGAGTGTCTTTGTAGTTGCATATAACTCTTATCTCAAAGTGTGTGCATAGAAGAGCTACTTGGGCAGGGACATGAAGCACTGGTTGGACAGAGAGTGTGCTGGAGATTTTAGCTTGCCCACCATGCTACGATCTGGACCCTATAGCTGTGCCAGTGGGGAGTCTTATTGGGGACCTGGAGAGAAAGGGAGAAACAAGCCCCAGACTGACTGTGATCTCTGTGTGCTCTTAAGGGAAATTGTACTTTACTGTGTGTGTATTTATTATCCTTTTCTCTATATGGACACCCCTCACTGGTGTTAGTGGTGAGGACTGAGGCTCCTTGATTGCTTGCCCAGTGCAAGGCATCACATATTAATTGTTTGGCAGTGGTGGGATATCCACACCACGTATTAATTGGTTGGCACATGCTAATTGTCTTGTAGTGGTGTGGGTAGTGTGAATTCCTGTAGCTTGTGTACAGTGATCACTGAAGGTGTTTTTGTACTCTAAATCAGCCATGCAGTGAAGACTCAGAGTTCAGATAACAATTGTTTTATTTCTTTTGTTAGCTTAGTTAGTCAGGGGGAGCAAGCAGTATGTCAGCAGAGGAGTACGGAAAGCTGACAAGGAGCCAGCCTGATGAGACATGCCAGGCTAGGGGACTGGTGCATGGAAACCTGACTGACGTAGACATGATTTCTGCCTTTGTCACAGCTACATCAGAAAACAGCAACCAGGAGGATGATCAGACTGGCTGTGGAGATGTACAACGCTCAGAGAATAGACAGCTCAACCTTTCTGCAGTGGACTTAAAAATCCATCTGGAGCTAAAGAGACTTGAGTTGGAGAGTTGGAGGCTGGACAGGCATTTGGAAACAGAAGCAGCAGAGAGACTGAGACATCTACAGGCTGAAGAGAATGAAAAACTGCTACAGCTGGAATCTGAGGAAAAGGAGAGAGAGAGGCAGCAAGAGAAGGAGATGCTGACTTTTCACCAGAGACTTGGGATAATGGGGAAGAGAGTAACTGGACCCCAGAAGCACAAAACATCAGTAAATATCTTCCATAGTTTACAGAGGGGGATAATTTTGATAGTTTCATTCATATGTTTGAGAGGGTATGTAAACAGTATGATGTTGACCACAGGCTCTGGGTATGGTTCCTGACCCCCTTACTCCATGGTGTAACTGTGTTGTCTAAACTTGCTAATCATGAATGTTTTGATTACACTGTTGTCAAGAAATGTCTGTTAGAATGTTTTAAGCTAAGACCTGAAACTTATAGGAAAAAGTTTCGTGAGCATAGACGCAAGGCAGATGCATGTGAATATGCTGCTGAACTGAGCACTTATTTTCATAGGTGGGTGAGTGGATGTCAGGTCACCACTTTTGAAGGGCTGGCAGACATTCTGGTGAGGGAACAAGCCCTTAGCACTTTGCCTGAGGACATGAGGATCTGGTTAGCTGATAGACAATATGCTACTTCAGATGAGTTGGGGAAGATGGGAGACCTATACTTAGCAAGCAGAGCATCCCTGCACAGGAAAGGGACCCCAGTACTGCTCATGTGTCTAAAGGAACCCATGGTGGGCAGCCCAGACTGCTCCAACAGAATCTGACAGTAGCAGCGGAGCCACTAGTCCAGGTACATATCCACGACCTAGGGTTAAATGTTTTGAATGCAACCAGTGGGGCCATTTGGCATACAGATGTCCATGGAGGCAAGGTGGGGAACAAAAGGTGAGAGAGCCAGTAAGTGGGGAAGACAAAATGCCAATAGTAGGTTGTCTTGAGACATCAGGGGTACTGAGCTATCATCCTTCAGATGTCCTGATAGGGAAGGATTTTGATGAGGCAGTACCATGTGCTTGTGCAGTTACATGCAGTCAGGCTTTGAGACAAGCATGTGGGACTGGTAGACTGGGAGAGACCCAGACAGACTGCATAATTGCAGCCAGGACTGATGAGGTGGTAATTTCAGGGAGGGAGCTTCTCTGTAGCAGTGAGAATGAAGGTGAGCTACAGCTGCTTGTGGGTATTGATGTTCCCTTGGACAGAGTGACTGCAAAGGTAGAGGTGAGTAGTAGTACCCAGGCTGACAGTGAGGCACCACTGTCAGAGGATGCCAGACTTCCTGTGGAAGGGGATCTGAGAAGGGTTACAAAGAAAGAGTTGAGACAAGCGCAGCACTCAGACCTTACATTGCAAGGCCTGAGGCAGGTAGCTAGTGAGCCACCTGATTCTCAAGGGAAGGAGGAATCTGTATACTGGGACAAAGGGTTACTGTATAGAAAGTGGACCCCTGAGGGTGGGCTAGAAGGTGAGAGGGTACAGCAGTTGGTAGTGCATAGAGCCTACTGTCTGGCACTTCTAGCCATAGCCCATGATATTCCTTTTGCAGGTCCTATGGGCATAAAATGTACAGAGACATATTATGCAGAACTTCTATTGGCCTGGAATTTCCAGAAATTTTACAGGGTATTGCAAGACCTGTGAGCAGTGCCAAAAGGTAGACAAGGCAGGAGACAAGGTGAGAGCTCTTTTGATGCCTTTGCCTGTGATTGAGGAGCCATTTCAGAGGGTAGCTATGGATATTGTGGGGCCTCTGAGTTCCCCAATTTCCACAGGGAAAAGGTATATCCTAGAAGTAGTGGATTATGCTACACAATACCCTGAGGGATTGGCTCTGTCCTCCATTGAGGCAGAAAAGGTGGCAAATGCTTTGTTAGAGATTTTCAGCAGAGTAGGTTTCCCAAAAGAAATACTAACTGACAGAGGTGCCAATTTCATGTCAGACCTGCTGGTTTGTCTGTGGAAGTACTGTGGGGTGAAGCACCTGAATACCAACCCCTACCATCCCCAGACTAATGGTCTGGTTGAGAGGTTAAACTCTACAATCAAGTCCATAATATGGGAATTTGCATACCAGTTTAAGAGGGAGTGGGACACATATTTGCCCCATCTGTTGTTTGCTTACAGAGAGGTTCCCCAGGAATCCACAGGTTTTTCATCCTTTAAGTTATTGTATGGACATAGGGTGAGTGTCTTCTAGATTTAATTTAAGATGAGTGGGAAGGTGAGTGTGAATTTCACAAGGAGTCTGTTGTGGCATATGTCTGTCTCAAACTTCAGGACAAGGCTCAGGGAACTCATGGGTTTGGCTCAGGAGAACCTGGCAGAAGACCAGCAGCAGAAAAAGGTGTGGTACGACAGGAATGCTCGAGCTAGAGAGTATGCTGTAGGGCAGCAGGTAATTGTTCTCATTCCTGTCAGAAACAACAAGCTGCAAGCAGCTTGGGAGGGACCCTACAATGTGGTAAGAAAGGTACGTGATGTTAACTACATGGAGGAACTGCTTGCAGAAAGCAGGGACACAAATTGCACCATGTTAACATGATGAAATCTTACCATGATAGGGAGGCCCTTGAAATGACTATTTGCAGTGGGTTGCAGGAGGAGTCTGAAGGAGATCTGGTGACTGATCTCCTCAGTGAGGCTCGGATGGACACCTCAGTGGAAGGGGTAGCAATGTCCCAGCAGCTATCTCCTACCCAAGTTGTAGAAATCCGAGCAGTGTTACAGGTGTTTGGGGACATGTTCACTGGGAAACCAGGGTGCGTCCACCTGGTGCAGTACCAGGTGGATACAGGACCCCCAAAAGCCTATTAAGCAGGCCCGTTATAGGGTGCCTGAGAGAATCAGACTCTGAGGAAGGAGATACAGGAAATGTTGGAACTAGGGGTAATTCAAGAGTCTAACAGTCCTTGGACCTTCCCAGTGCTGCTGGTGCTAAAGAAGGATGGCAGCACCAGGTTCTGTGTGGACTACAGGAAATGAAATAGTCATACAGAGTCAGATGATTACCCCATGCCTAGGACAGATGAGGGCCTAGAGCAGCTGGGTGGGGGCTAAGTATCTTACAACTCTTGATCTTATCAAGGGTTACTGGCAGGTGATTTTGACTCCCAGTGCTAGAGAGAAGTCAGCCTTTGTGACTCCTTTTGAATGGTATGAGTTCACAAAGATGCCCTTTAGGATGAAAAATGCCCCAGTGACATTCCAGAGGCTGGTAGATCATATCCTGGCAGGTGCAGGAGGGTTTACCCTTGCTTATCTAGATGATATTGTCATATACAGCCATTCCTGGCAAGAGCACCTTCAACATGTCATGGAGGTGCTGGGCATACTGCAGAGGCCAGGGTTGACCATTAAGCCCAGCACATGTCAGATGAGTATGGCAGAGGTCTCCTACCTGGGATATAGAGTGGGGAATGTTAAGATCAGGCCAGAATCTGCCAAAGTAGAAGCCATTCAGGCATGGCCTGCACCTGTTACCAAAAAGCAGTTGAGGGCATTCTTAGGGACAGCAAGGTACTATAGAAAGTTTGTCCCCAGTTATAGTACCATAGCTGCTCCCGTCACAGACCTAACAAGGAAAAACAGGCCAGATAAGGTAGTGTGGACCCCAGCATGTGAGCAGGCATTCCCAAAGCTTAAAAAAGCTTTGGGAGGACCCCCTGTGTTAGCCAGTCCAGATTACAGCAAATAATTTATTGTGCAGATGGATGCTTCAAACCATGGGGTGGGGGCTGTTCTTAGCCAGATTTCTTCACAGGAAGAAGAGCACCCAGTGGTTTATCTCAGTCGTACGCTCCAACCCAGGGAGTAATGCTATGCAGATGTAGAAAAGGGCATTTATATTACTCTGCTGAATACTCAAACTGTCAACAGCGTAATTAATAAATGACAAAAAAATGTCGAAACCCCCGAAGATCGAACACAGACACACACAAAAAAAAACACCCAAACACAACACAAATTGCTCTATGCAGGGGGCAAGCCCCCCTGCGCCCACCACACCCCCGCTACTTAAATATACAAACTCCGAGATCACACTACATTGCAGTGAATGGAAATCTCCCCTTACGGAGATTTCCGTTTACACGCGCGATGACTTTTGCTTTCGACATTTTGGTGCCGACAATATCAGCTTCGATATTGTCGGCCTTCAACAGGGTGAAGTAGACCCTAGAAAAGGAATGTCTAGCCATAGTGTGGGCACTGCAGAAACCTTAACCTTATCTGTATGGAAGAAAATTCACTGTAGTTACAGATCACAATCCCCTAACATGGTTAAACAGAGCCAGCCAGCAAAATACCAAGTTGCTAAGATGGAACCTAGGGTTGCATGTGTATATGTCAGTGCAGCACTGCAGCGTGATTAGCAATGCCAATGCAGATGGGCTCTCAAGACAGGGAATGGGGTAAGATATACACAGATAGTCCTAACCCTCTCAAGCATCATTTATCAAGGGTCACTTGAAAAATTAGCTTCAGTTCTCCAGGGGGGAGATGTGTGAAGATAGATGAAGGCTGCCAGCCTAGCTAGTTAGAATTTTGTAGATAATTCTGTCATTTGTAAATATTAATATAAGCCACAGGTTTGTTCTCTTAAATGTGAAGAGACTGTATTGGCTGTTCAACTGGAAAAAATGTGCACTCTGCTGTAAGAAAGCTGATAAGTCAAGCATTTAATGACTATCTTTGTTCTCAGAGCTTGGAGTCAGTCTGTCTGGGCTAGCACATTTTTTCTGTTTTAACTTAAGAAATAAATACTAGAGTTTACATGTGGAATGTCTTTTATTGCTCTGGCTTTCTGACCAGCTGCAAGATCAAAAGGGCTATTGACCTCTGAGTTTCTGTTAGACTGGGAACTAGAAAGAAATGATGTAATCTGAAATGAATCAGTGGTACTGTGTTATCAATTTAAGGAGAGAAAGAATGAGGGCATTTAGAATTTGTCTTGAGAACATACAACTCACCATTCTGCCTGTGTCTGTATGTAAGTAGGATCTTAGACTTTAGTGTTTCTCTTAGAAATAGCTAGGAATTAGGAAGATTAGACTAAGTTTTTCTATGTTGATGTCAGAACTATCATACTGTATAATTTTAAACATTTTCCTGTGATCACTGAACTCCTGACTAGCATTGTGTAGTAAGAAGTATTGTCTTGTGTTTTTATTATTTAGTATTAAATATTTTTAAACCTTTCAACTGTGGCTGTTTTGTGTAGAGATAATTTAAGCTCTAGAGTACATTGCATGTATATAGTGATACTGTCCATGTCACTCCAAATAAGCCTTGACTGTTCAGTTACACTTACCATTTGGATAATAATATTGCACAGTATAATTGGACACCCTTTCATTAGGGCCTTTTGGTAGCTGATAAATATTAGTTGGTGGTGGTAGGTGGTACTACAGTATAGTCTGGGGAAAAGGGCACAGCTGGAGAACCTGTGCCAACCTTCCCCAGGAGTGTCTGTGGGTTGTCTATAACTCTTATCTCAAAGTGTGTGCGTGTGTCATCAACTTGAGCAGGGACAAAAAGCACTGGTTGGACAGAGAGGATGGTGGAGGTTTTAGCTTGCCCACTAGGCTGAGATCTGGACCCTATAGCTGTGCCAGTGGAAAGTCTTATTGGGGACCTGGAGAGAAAGGGAGAGACCAGCCCTAGACTGACTGTGATCTCTGTGTGCTCTTAAGGGAAACTGTGCTTTACTGTGGGTGAATTTATTATCCTTTTCCCTATATGGACGCCCCTCACTGGTGATAGTGGTGAGATTGAGGCTCCTTGATTGCTGGGCCAGTGCATGAGCATCACAACCCTTTTCCCATTTTTTGCACTTTTTTTCATACCACTTCATAATTTTTTCAAACCTGTTTGCAATGCAAATAGCTTCTGCTTCTAATACTGCTCATATCCCCATTGTTTGGTTCCCAGTACTTCATATTTATTTGTTTTATTGTTAAATGTCTATCCCAAGCTTCATTACTTCCATTCTTCCCCAAATTTCCATTGTTGTCATGTACTGCTCCCTCTTTTATATTTTCATTATCAGCATACTCAACGTCATGTTCTGTATTAACAATCACATTTGTCCCCTTAATTTCATTTCTTTCATCAGTGACATCTTCTTATAATATTGTGCAATTAAGCCATAAATGATTTGCCTCGCTGCATTTTTCACAAATCATTTTACATAACTGTCTGTATTCCTCACATTGAGAGCACCTTTTTTAGTACATTCATGTTTTCAATGTTAAGAATCCACATAGAGCAACATGACGAAGCTTACCCACAATATTTAACAGTTCCCTTCTTTCTACACAATAATAGCAATGCTAGGTAGCAGAACTAACTTTTTTTCCGTTACTTTCAATGAAGCCCACACATCGCAAGTTCCATTCCATACTTTACCTTATCAAGTCCTTTTTTTCATGTTACACATATTCTGACAACTTTCGTAAACCAATGTTTTCAGTTCATGCTGATTATGTCCTTTGTCTGAATTGCACAATTAACTTTTTCTTGACTGAGCATTTACATTAATAAATACATAATCTTTCCAGGCAGCACAAAAGCATTTTTTGTATCACAGTTGTTAACATACTTTTTAGTTAAGGAAACATCTCAAATGCTATTTTACAGAGTTATTTTGTAAATGATATAAAATGGATTCAGGCTACTAGGTGTTATGACATTTCCCTGTAGTATATTTGGTTGGGGAGACGTGGCTGTTGTCACATAGAAGAATGCAGCTCTATGCTCACAGCTTCCATAAACAAGAACATAAGAAGGAAAAAATGTTCATGGCCACCAAAACACTTACAGGCAGCAGGAAGTATGACAGGTGTCAGTAGCAGGATACCCAGTGGACATGTCAGTGGGAGTGAAAATGTACTCTACAATGGGCAGTTCTTTATCAATGGTGTGTGTGAACCATTTTCACTTCACAATATCTATGGAACACTTACCTAAACTCATACAGCAGCATATGTATAACTGCAGCAGCATTCAGGAATTCCTTAATGCTGTAACACACTTCTACATGTTCTACATACAGAAGCATGTACTGTATTCCAAACACAACACACATTACTTTGCTGCCCCCATGTACATGGTTAATGAAGCTGTGGGCATGGTGCTGCATGCTTTTCTGTGCACGTAGTGAATTTGTGACACTCATCTGTCCCTGCACCTGAATTTCACTTCAGCCACATGTTCACAGATGTGTACCACAGGGAAGTGTCTCGCTGCCTAGCAGACCAAACCCATATAAGAATTTTAATACATTTAGCAAGTGATAACTGAAGCCTGAATCTCCAGACTCTAAGCAAATGTACACCCATAACTGAATAAGAGAAAAAGTAATCTAACAAAAAGTGAAAGAATTTTTCAAGTTCAGTTAGGAAAATCATAATCCACGGTGGTGGTGCTGCGGTAGCGTTGTTGCCTCGCAGTAAGACGCTGTCTGGTTCGACTCTCAGCTAGCGTGCCTTCTGCGTGGAGACATGCGTGAATGGGCGTACCTTCGTTGAAGGTTGTGCATCAGGGCTGGCAACTCGGTACGTAAAAATCAACTGCCAATCATTAGTGGACTGGATTTCCGCTGTGGCAACCCCTAACCGGGAAAAGCCGAAAGACACAACAAAAAAATTAGGAAAATCATATTCTAATTGATGGGGTTCATAGGTTCATTAGTGTATACTAGGCTAGCAACCACAGGGGCCTCTAATTCCATTTTGTCTACAGTGCCCAGAATGGGGTATTGTATCAGATGCCTTGCCCAGGTCAAGGTAGGCATTATGCACCATTTGTCCATGTCTATTGCCTTGGAGTACTTCTTCAAGAAGTCCACCAGTTTGAGCAGGCATGCCCTTGATTAAACCAAAATGAGTTTGATCCAGTGTCTGGAGATTTCCTACGTCATTGTTAATTATTTGCATGATAATTCTTTCCATAGCTTTTCATATGAGACTAGTCATGCTTGCAGGTCTGTAGATTTCAGGTAGTGCATATGTAAAAGAAAATATGGGCTTAAAAGAGAAATCTTAACATATTTATGTATGTATGCATATATATTCTAATATATATATATATATATATAGATGGATAGATATATAGCCCCCTTTTTTCCCATTTTCTACATGGGGTCAGGCTATCATGTTAACTGTCGCCATCTCTCTCGATTCAGTGCCACACTCCAGCTTTCTTCAACACTCATGCCTGACTGCCACAGATCTTCTTTCAAAGAGTACAGCCACCTCTTTGCTGGGCATCCTTGTTTCCTGTTATTTTCTTCCCGTCTATCCCAAATCTTCTTCACCAGATTGTCTTCTGCTTTTCTGCATGTGTCTGAACCACCATAGTCTGTTCTCTTTGATCTTTGGAGCTAATTTGGCTTCTGCTCTTATGTCCTCATTTCTTCATCCGTTCCACAGTGTGCATCCTACTACCCTTCTCAGGTACTTAATTTCCTTCACATCTAGCTTCTTTATCTGCCCTGCCTTTACTGCCCAGGTTCTGTACCATACAGTAGTACTTGTCACACTACTGTCTTGTACTCCTTACCTTTCAGCTTCTTTGGCATTCTTCTGTCATAGACTATACCTGAGACTCTATGCCATTTGGCTGCAACCCCTCTGATTCTAGCTTTGACCTCTTCCTTCAGACTTCATTTCTCCAGCCTTCCCAGATACTTGAAGCTATTTACATGTACCACTATCTTCCATTCTATCTCAGTTCTCAGCTTCTTCTGATTTTCCCCATTTGTTGCCATTACCACTATCTTATCTGTGCTTAGTTTCATCCCACGTGCCTTCAGTTTTACATTCCATTCCCCTATCATTTGCTGAAGTTCTTGCTCAGAGTCTGTTGTAATACCACATCATCTGTGTACAGTAACTTTGTTGATCTGTCCCCTCCAACCTGTTTGCTAATGTAGTCCATCACCAGTATGAATGACACAGGGCTCAGAGCTGAACCCTGGTATGCACCCACTCCCACTGGGAACCCTTCTGTGAGGTTGAACATTGTTTGTATTTGAATCACCAAGTCATTATACACAGCCTGCACTAATTCTACCAATGTTTCTGGGACATCTAACCAACGCAGTACTGCCCAGAACAGCTTTCTTGGGACCTTGTCATATGCTTTCTCCAAGTCTAGTAATGCCCAGTTGGACTCTTTCCTCATCTCTAGCTTCTTCTCAACTGTCTGTCTCACTGCAAACTTCAGGTCAGTTGTGCTGTATCCTGACCTGAATCTGAACTGTTAATCTCCCATCTTACATTCTACTACTCTGCATATCCGTTTATCAATCACCCTCTCCAGAACTTCCATGCAATGTGACAGGAGTTTGATGTCTCTATACTGCCCACAGTTGTGAATGTCCCCTTTGTTCCTGTACACTGGCATGAGTATGCTTACTTTCCAGTCATCTGGGATATGCTTTTTTCTCCACACTGCTATGAGTACCCACAACAGCCATTTCTCCCCTATTTCACCCAGCATCTTAATCATATCTGTTTTTGACCTCATCTGATCCTACTGCTTCCCCTGACGTCATCTTCCTTAGTGCTGTTCTTACTTCCTCTATGGTGGGCTCCTCTTCTTCTCTCATCATAGGCTGTTTCTGAGCAGTACAGCTTCTGCGGGGTCTCTTCATTCAGAAGCTGCTGGAAATAGTCCTTCCATCTGCCTTTTAATTTCCGTGGACTGTTGAGCAGGTTGTTGCTGGCATTCCTTATGAAGGGTGTCAGACTACTTTCTTTATTTACTAGGAGGAAGTCTACCTGAGTTGGGTTTGATTCTCAGCTGGGGTGCCTTCTGTGTGGAGTCTGCATGTCCTCCCTGTGGTCACGTGGGTTTCCTCCAGGTGCTCCGGTTTCCACCCACATCCCAAAGACATGATGTAGGTGGATTGGACACTCTACATTGGCCCTAGGTGTGAGTGTGTACATGTGTGTGCCTTCTGTGGAAGGTTGGGCGCCAGGCTGGCAACTCGAAACCGTAAAACTCCACTGCCAATCATGAGCGGAGAGGTTATCCGCTGTGGCGACCCCTTACCGGGAACAAGCCGAAAGAAGAAGAAGTCTACCTGAGCTGCATGTTGGCAATACACACACATATATATATATATATATATATATATATATATATATATATATATATATATATATATATATATAGTCTTTCTTTCTGGATGAAGTAGAAATTGCAATTGTATAACTAAACTTACTATAACAATAGATGTTCTAATAAATCAGTATTGCAGTTGCCTGAGCTATTTGGGTTCTGCCCTAGCCATGACCATCTTCCAGCTTTCAAACATTCATGGCACCCTCCTTGCACTCTGCCAGGCGGTTTAGCAGAACCACATAAAAGAGCAGTTTGGAAGCTAAATGCTTCAGAGCTTTCTTGCTGCTGAAGTGCCCTCCCTCTGTTATATTTGTGGAACTGATAGTCAGAATGTGATTCTTCAAGGTTTTGGCACATAAGTACTATACTGAGGAGCCTTCCATTTCTTAATTTTCTGAATACAAAATATATTTTTTTACAGAAAAAAACAAAGGATTTTGTGTGAACTATTATGAAATGCAGGTGAATTTTTCTCAGTATATGCCTGTGTGGCAAAACTGAGTGAAAATATAATTTCTTCCAAATTTCTATATTTTTAGGTAGAGTTAGACTGCTAATGGCAGGATATTGTGCTTTTGGGGACTGTCATTTCTTTTTTGTACCTTAAAATTTTTACTTTTCTGTCAGGAAGATTACCGACCTTCATGGGCTCCAATAGCCATCTTTCAGTCTTCTTTTTCACCTGGCCCACAAGGGAGTTACCAGTCTCCTCAGATCTTCCTTCACTCTTCCACAAGATGAAGAAGAAGACTGTTAGGGAGTCTTTGGATATCCTGCCACATAGTGTAAGTCACTGCTGTGTGTCTCTGTTGTGGCTTGACTTGGTCCCACTTGTGTAGCTCCATGGAAATCCACTAAGGACCAGGAGTTAAGCACATCCTCTGTGGCTGTAGGGCTGTACTCATTCGGCAAGGGAGAACCACTCTTGTCTGTTTTGAAGGAAGGAGTGAGTGATGGTGAGATTCAGGTAGAGTCAATAAGGTAGCATGACATCCTGAAATTAGAGTTTTCTAGGATGGCTGCAAATGTGAAGTATATCTTTAAAGCTGAATATGTATCCAGTGTTACATTTTTTGAGAATGTTTCGATATTTTATATAGTCTATTTTAGCAAACCATTACTAATTCATATTTGGGCTGACATATTCTTTTAAAAGACATTGATATTTTCAAGTAAAACTGAATTTCTTGCAAAACTAGATATGGTCATAGGCTGTAAAATATATAAAATAAGAGAAGGTGAAATGAGGAAGTTCCTGATAAAAATTAATGACTTTAATAACATGAATGTAGATGGATGAACTAATCCATACAAGAAGAGTAGGACATTTACTTATCTGGGAAAGCTGGAACTGCAGTTAGGGTTAGTAGCTCTGCAAGAAACACATTTGGAGAAATGAATATGAATGCATTGATTGAGGGGACTCACATAGGTAGTGGTGTCTTCCTTTGTGCAGGCATATTAAAGTGATGTGATGTTATTAACTTCACATACAGCCCCTCTTACACTGAAACATGTAATAATAGATAATATCAGATGTCATGTAAAAACTAAAGGTTACTATTGTACAATGATATTGATATTAGTCAGGAAGCTCTGAATAAGTCTGAGTTATTAAAGAAACACCATCTGTTTGTTACTGTACTGCTCTTAGGTTGATTTAACAGTATTATAATATTTCCTAACCTCCTCTGGTACTGCAGAAGCTGTTATGAGTTTGCCAAAGTTCTCCTGAGTCTCTCAAAATATTTCTAAGTTTTGCAAAGTTTTTTTCTGATGTTCTAGTTCTCTTAACATTGGGCACTTTTTTCTGTATTTTCTAGAACATTTCTCAGGGTTAGTGAACTTATTTTTAAAGATTCCTGATACTGTAGGAATTCTGACTGTTGTAAATCATTTATTACCACACTTGAGCTCAAAACCAGTTCATTTTACATTAAGAGGGTTAGCTCTGCTCCCACCACAGTACAAAACAACCCTCTTAATGTAAAGAAAAACTTTACAGATGTGGTTCCCCTTGCATTGTATATATATTTCTACAGTTTAAAATCCTGTATAGGAAACATTCTCCGCAGTTTCTCACTGTTCACAGCTACTTGAAGAGCTGCCAGTTTGTACAGAGGGCAGCACCACTGCATGTCATCTAACCAGAGCTGCTCAATGTTTGATGACTTTTGTCAGAGGTTTGGAGAGATTCTGCTGAAGTATAAAGCATCCACTGCTAAAATAAAAATAAATGAATGAATGAATGAATAAATAAGTACTTTTTGCGTTTTCTTTGCACTTTGCTGACTGTATTTTATCATTTTTCTGTCACATTTTGCTGAGTTTTACTGTATCTGTCTGCACTTAAAGCTGTTCTTGGCTTAAGTAGCTAGTATATAGCATAGACTAGATCCATATCTGCTGAATCTAGACTGTATTGTTACACTCGAGTACTATTCCAGCCATCTTAC
Organism: Protopterus annectens; assembly: GCF_019279795.1. Classification (NCBI taxonomy): domain Eukaryota; kingdom Metazoa; phylum Chordata; order Ceratodontiformes; family Protopteridae; genus Protopterus; species Protopterus annectens. Next base: position 128,105,404 of record NC_056746.1, on the reverse strand, counting down.
ATTAGGAGGGGCCTGCCTGCACCCTTGTAGCAGACGTGTATAGTCAGAGCCTCATCAGAGTTGGAGAGGGGTTCATCAGTGCCCTTTATAGACACAAATGCCTTGAAAGACAATTTTCTCTGAGACATCCATTAGTTAACCCTCCCAAGCTTTCTTGCTGCATTGCGGGAAACTTAGTTGTGCACTGAGAGGTATTGGCACAGTTTTCACCCTAGCCTTCAATAGAATAAGCCCCTTTGCTGATCCTAGAACAAAATCTGATCGAACTAGCCCACTCTCCAATAGTAGTTATGGTAAAAACTGCCATAATGGGTGGTCATTTTCCAACCATTTCTCCAACCAGCTGACATGGGCATCCTGAAGCAATGTAGTAATTGTTGCATGTATGCTCACACAGCATCAGTGAGACCAGACAACATTCAAGGTTGCCTTTTAAACAACTTAAAAACATGATCTAGCAGACCCACTTGGATCCCTTTTTAATTACAGCCTGCAAACTAGCTATGTTCCGGTGGAACGGAGGACAGCAATAGCAGAGGCACAAAGGGGAACCATCAACCGACCCTGGGAATTATAGGCCCATAAGCTTGACTAGTCTCATCTGCAAGGCCATGGGAAGAATCATTATGGACCTTATCAACAAGAATATAGGTAATCTGTAAACTCTGGAATCAGCCCAGTTTGGATTTGTTAAAGGTAGATCATGCCTGTTAAACATGGTTGACTTCTTAGAGAAAGTCTCCAAGGCTCTGGACAAGGGAAAGACAGTGCATATCACCTTGCTTGACCTAGACAAGGCATTTGACACAGTCCCCCACTCGGGTATTATAGAGAAACTCTCCCATTTGGTAATTAACTGCATTACCAGATGATTAGCCAACTGGCTCACTGACAGGACACATACTGTCAAAGTGGGTGACTTCACCTCTAGCAAAAGACCAGTCACCAGTGGCATACCACAGAGCTCTGTGCTGGGCCCCTTACAGTTCAGAATTTATTTATTAGAAGTCCAGGCAAATGTGGACAGCCTTTGGCTGACTAAGTTTGCTGATGACTGCAAATTGGGAGCAATCATTGAGCCCCCAATGATGTTAATATACTGCAGGCAGGGTTAATACAGACAAATGACTGGTGCCAAATCCATGGATTAAAGCTAAATGCAAAAGAATGCATTATTATTCCCTTTGGAAAAGCTGACATACCTGCTAATTACATTATAGACAGCATCCCCCTAAGTGTAGACCCAGAGGTATATGATCTACGTATCAGGTTGATGGCAAACTGAACTTGGACCATCACCTATCCACAGTAGTAAGGAAATTTTCTGTGTGGCACATCTTATAAATAAAGGGATTGCATCTAGATCTAAGGATGTTATAATTCCTTGAATAAAAACTGCAAGTGAGCCAAAATAAAACCAAATTTCACTTCACTTTAATCTTCCCATCAAACAGTTATAATTCCAGTATACTCAACCCTCAACAGACCGATAATTGTGTGTAGTGCTCCTTTTTGCATGCACCTCACTAGAAACCTCCAACAATTGGAGAGACCACAGAGTTTTCTCACCAAGAAATTAGATGGTACACAAAAGAATACAAAATACATAGAAAGACGTGAAAGTCCTATCATTGTATTCTGTCTCCTACAGGTTGCTAAGGGGTGACCTGTGCCTGGCTTTCAGGACAGTCTCTGAACTGGCCCTTATGGAAATGCTACACATTCGTAAATCAAACTGGGCAATGGTCACTTGTTCTAGGGATCTTAATCTAGCCTCTGATATGAACAGGTCATGCTGGAGAGATAGCTACATCTCCCAGAGACTGCTACTTCTCTGGAGCAAGCTTCCATTCCACATAAAAACAGAGCCCCTCCCTGACCTTCTTTAAACACAACCAAGATCAATGGATTGGTGACCACAAATTCACTGTTGGGGTGGTATCCGTGTCCCTCCTGGATTCCTAATTGACTTTAAAATATTCCCTAACAAATCTGCTAGAAATGCCTGAAACACACACATCAAAAAAAGGAACCATAAATAAATGAAGTGCTTGTACTCTCAGATTCAGGTTCAATTCTGACATTTTCCATTTTGAATTCCACATTTTAACCTGTCCTTCAAATTTCATATATTTAAGTAATGGACCCTCCAACGTATTCCCCATCCAGATCCCTAAGTAGTTAATATAGTCATCTTTCCATAAATAAGCATGCTTCCTCAAAAAAATGTTCTAACGCATTACAATTAATTGCCACAGCTTCCCCTCCATGACTCTATTTGCGTATAGCCTCTGATTCCAAATTAAATTACAGTTTTAACTTAGACTTTACTTTGTCTGACTGCAAACTCTAAAAGTCAATCATCAAACTATTACTACATGGGAATTTGTCTGTAAACACTTTAATTTTTCCAAAGTAATTGATTACATCAGACTACTGGCTTTCTTTTTAATAGGTCTTAAACAACAAGCAAAAATGTCACACACAAAAAACAATCATTAAAAACCAAAAGAAAAAATCTAGCAAGGCTAAACTTTCCACTGTGTGATTCCTTAAACCTCTTCTATTAGAAGCAACATAGGATATATGTAAATGAGTCATTGGCATTCAGAATTGCCATTTAGCTGAAACACCTGATGTCCTTAAAGGGTCATTTGCATATATCTCACATTGCCTCTAACACAAGAGGTTTAAGGAATCACATAGTGTAAAGTCTAAACTTGCTAAATTTTTCTTTTCTTTTTTACTTCTTAATAGGTGTTGGTATATCTAAATTCATAGCTTTCTTTGCATCAATCCTTAAAATGTCTTAGCTGTATTTATTTATTTATTTATTTTGTGTTCCTTTCATCCTCTGGACAGCCATCTCAGTGCCTCATGTCAATCACTGAGCCTGTGGCTACTCCAATTCTTCCCTAGTCTATTAGTCTATTTCCATTTTTTTTGCTAGGGCCAATGCAGATCTTGAAAGCATCCTGGTGGTGGTGGTGGTGGGGGTGGGGGGGGGTTGGTGTTGTCATTCAATCATCAAGGGAGTTTTCCATATCACCTACCCATGTATCCTCCATTTCAATGCTCATGGTAACATCCAAGGGGTAGACATGCAATGGGGATGTGATGCATTGCAACTCACCCATGTACACTTTCTGCCTCTTCATTGGACAACACCTCCTACCATACAATGTCTTTCACCTCCAACAGGGATCATCGCAGAAGACCCCATGACACTGGCCTCCCTTCAAGGATGGGAATGCCCTGCCTGCCGTTACATTGTTTCAGTTTTAGAATTCTTGCAGGGAATAATAATACATAATTTTAATGCGTAATTCCCTTCAGCAGTTGATTCTTTCCATACTTTTGTAAACATTTCTTCTTTGATTTTGATATGCAATTATCACTTTTAGTTTGCTTGTCATTTTGTATTCTCTGTTATTTGTCACTTCTTATACTATGTTGTTTTTTGTTCTTTCAGGCTAAGATTGAAATTAGACCATGTGGATCAGTGCTCTATCCTAGGTAACAAATTTAAATAAATAAATTAATCGCCAATGTCTCTTTAAACATGAGTGTATCAGCCTGTGAATAATACAGTCTATTAAACCATGGTCTGATACTAATATTGAGTGTACCTTAACATCATTCACCAAATTACATGTTTAACTGTTATGTACATTGTAGCTATATAGTTCCCTGTCTAAAACCTACTTGAATAACACACTGCTCACTAGGTAGTTAAATATCATATACAGTGGTAAGTCCCTATACATTCATATATACTGACAGCTACTGGCCCATTTTGTAACATCTCATCTAGGACCTCATGTTTCTTCTTGAGTGCTTCCACATCTATATTACAGATCCCCATGGAAACTGTAATATCTTCCTAAAGTATAACCATTTTTTTCATCATGTTTTAAACATCTGCCTGCATGGACCATGATGTAATATACATAGGTTCACAGGTTCATAGGAGGTTACTAGACTAATGGCCCTAGGTCCTTTACAAGCCTAGCCATGTTATACTTTTTTCCCTAATTGACCTTGGTTAGATGGTTATTATTTGCAGAGCGAGTCTATGATCAGTACCAGCTACCCCTGTCTATGAGGACATAGGTGCCACCCTTGAGGTGAATTTACGTTTTCCCATCCAGTTGTCTAAGATGCACTTGAATAGGGTCATTGATGAGCTCTGCTTCACATGAACTGGGAGTTTATCCCAGTGGAGCGCCAATCTCTGTGAGATATATCTGTCTCTCCAGCATGTTCTGTTAATGTCACAGGCTAGGTTAAGATCCCTGGAGCAAATGACTCTTGTCCAGTTTGATTTGCAGATGTACAGCATTTCTATTAGGGCAGGGTCAGGGACTGCTCTGTAGGTCAGGTACAAGTCATCTCTCAGCAGCTTGCAAGATACAGAGTACAGTGCCAGGGCTTTCAGTCTTTCCACGTAAGTCATTTTTTGGAGGCTCTGAATTTTCTTGGTGAGAAACATCTGTGGTATCTGCAGCTGCTGCAGGTGGTCTGGTGAGGTACATGCAAAAGGGAGCATTGTACTTTATTAGTGGCCTGATGAGGGCTGAGTACAGAGGAATTATAACATCCTTAGTCTTGGATACAATTCCCTTATTTATGAGATATGCAACGTAGAAGGCTTTCCTTACTACCGTGGACACATGGTGATCGCAGTTTAGATTGCTATCACCCTGTGTTCCCAAATCTCTCACCACTGGGTTTGAGCTGAGGGGGGTGCTGTCAATATTGTAATTTGCAGGGACTTCTTCTTTACCAAAAGGGATAATAATGTACTTTTTTGCATTTAGTTTTAGTCTGTGGCTTTTTCACCAAATATCTGCCTGCCGTAGCCCTTTTGTAGTATAACATTTTTTGTGGATGCAATGATTGCACCCAGTCTGCAATCATCGGTGAACTTGGTAAGCTACAAGCCATCTACTTTTGCCTGAACATCTGAGAATAGATTCCAAACAGTAGTGGGCCCAGCACAGATCCTTGTGGTAGGCCACTGGTAACTAGTCTACTGGTAGAGGTGGAATACCCAACTTTGACAGTATGTGTTCTGTTGGTGAGCCAGTTGACTACTCATCTAGTGATGCATGCATTAATCCCCAGCTGGAAGAATTTCTAAATGATACCCAAGTGGAAGATTGTGTCAAATGATTTGGCTAAGTCAAGACAGGCAGTATGTACTGTTTTGCCTTTATCCAGGGCTTTATTGACATTCTTGAAGAAGCTTCAATAAGCATGATCTACCCTTAATTAAGCCAAACTGTGCCAGGTCAAGAGGTCAAAAGTCACCTGTGTCCTTGTTGATAAGGTCCATGTTGATTCTTTCCATGATCTTGCAGTAAGGCTGGTTATAGTTCCCAGAGTCAGTTGATGGACCCCCTTTGTGCAAGGAGATTACTGTTGCGGTTCTCCACTCTGCTGGAACAAACCAGTGCTCAGGCTGAGGTCAAAGAGAGTGCCAAGTGGTTCCACTAGGTCTTATTTTAGATTGTTTAGTAAGCTGCCCATGATGTTAACTGGTCTCATAGAGGCCATGTTTGGCCTAGGATAGCATGGATGTGACCTGCTCTTTGGAGATACTAGGCAGAGGACTGGTGTCAGCTATGTTTTGAGGTATGGCTGGTGGGGCCTGGGGGGGCTGAAGTTTGAGCCAAATCTGTCAGCTAGCAGGTTGGTAATTTCCTCCAGTTAAGTATGAGAGGTACTGTCCACTATAAGTTCAGCATGTAGCTGGACATTCCCTTTTAGATTTCGGATGTAGCTAAATAATGCCTTCTTATTATCCTTAGCTAGGGAAGCTAATTTAGCTTCGTAACTAGTTTTAGAGGACTTCACAAGATATCGGATTTGCATGTTCAAGCTGTGGAGGGTACTTTAATTCTGCTGAGTAAGTTCCCTCTTGTTCTTAGACATCAGTTTCTTCCTTTTTGTTATGTAACCTATTTATACTTGAGGTCCACCAGGGTCGCCTGTTATTTTTAGGAAGATCTGCTTTTGATCTAGTCAGGTACAGCCAAGACTATACAGTTGGTTAGGTGGTTATTCAGGGCATTTGTGTACTCCTCTGCATAGGAGTCATTGTTGGCTGTGTTAGCAGGAGGTTTGAAACTTTTTATACCATAGCCTAGTAGACTGTAGTTTGCTTTGGAGAAATGTTTCAGTTTTTTTTTTTTTTTTTGCTCCTGTGGGGGGGGGGGGTGTCAGGTCTGATTGCTACTTCAAATGTGACAGATTTATGGTTTGACATTACCAATGAGGGCAACACACAGGGGGTAGTGCAGTACCCCCCCACATGTTGGTGAGTACTAAGTCTAGGATATTTGAGCCCCTTCTGGAAGTGCAGACTTGCTGTTCTAGGACATTTGTATTGACAAAGTTCAGGAACCTCATGGCAAGCATGTTTGTGCTCGTGTATGTCACCCAGTCGATGGAAGGATAGTTGAAATATCCCACGACCAAAGTGTTTGGCTGTACAGTGAGTAACTATAGTAAGTCCAGGTGGGCAGTGTGCTTCTCTTGGTTCACTATGGGGAACCTGTAGATAGCAATGATGGGGTAGGGTGTTTTACCTATAGTTAGTTGGACCTGTAGTAGCACAAGATAGTCATACTGTTTATCCAGTTCCACCTTGTTTAACCAAGGTATATTTGGCTTTAATGAAGATGGATGCACCACCACCTTTGGTTCTTTAATGCTTGTTTTGGAATCTGAATGTGTGGATGGCATTATAGCCTTGCATGTCTGGGGTGCTGTCTGTGGCCTTGAACCATGTCTCAGTGACTGCACAGACATCGGCTTACTCCAAGGTGAAGTGTGCTTCCAGGGAGTGCAGTTTCCTGTTTAGGCTGCTAGTATTAAGCAGCATAACCTTGAGTTTGTCTCAAGTGGATTTTTTTATGTCAGAAATGTTGTTATTTGGACATTGCCTGTCGTATTCTTTTACCTTAGAAAGAAGACGCGGGACAACTGTGTGCAGTTGGTACCAACTCCAAACTTTATTGACCGGCCAACAACCTTTTCAATACACAACAACGTCCTGTCTTACGCCCTTGCGTCATGCACTTTCCCCCGCCCCCAAAGAGCACTAGCTAAGGCAAGACAACACAGTCCATTGAATACACCACATCTCCTTTTCCATAAGGCCCCTTTTCACTTAACACAAAACCCAGATCTATTCAATTTCTTCCACTTCACTACGAACTTGGTACGTTGACACCAAATGCTCACTTAGCCACATTCAGATTACTATAAACCCCAAATGACATTGTTATTTATACCCTGATCTTCACAGATCCAAACGGTCCAGCTTGTTAATAACTCTTCCTGATCTGGTCCTCACAACATCACTGTGTGCCCGGGGTTCCGGGGGAAGACCATTGCAAAATGGCAAGGCCTCATCGGTCTTACTTAGCACACTTTCCGGACACCCAGGGTTTGATTCACAGTCAGGCTCAGATAAGGGAATCAAATGCACACGGTTTCACCGCACAGTCCCTTGGGGCACATCTACCTTAAATGACCTCGGCGAGTAATGTTTTTGATCTACAGTACCTGGGGTCTTCATATCTGTCACCCACACCTGGTCACGGGCAACACATCCCCAGCGGCCTTGCCCGATGGCGTCTGTTGTAGTTTTCGCCATTATACACCCTCTTCTCCCCTCTTTCCCCGTGAGCCTTCTCCAGTCCGGCAGCACAGGGTCCAACTGCGAAGGATGAATCGGAAGAGAGGTCCGCAACCGTCGTCCCATAAGAAGTTCCGCAGGGCTATAACCATTCTGCAGTGGCGTTGTCCTGTACGCCAAGAGAGCCATGTAACGGATCGGCACTTTTTTAGCAGGTTCTTCACCGCCTGCACCGCACGCTCTGCCTCCCGTTACTCTGCGGGAACCTGGGGCTGCTTGTGACATGCTCGAAGCCATAAGCGGTTGCAAAGGCCGCAAAGACTGCCCTGAAAACTGAGGTCCATTATCAGACACAAGTACCTCTGGGATACCATGGCGGCGAAGAAAGATTTTAGGTGGGTGATGACCTCGTTGGATTTGCTATGTTTCAACAATGCGATCTCAAGAAACCTGGATAAGTAGTCCACAGCAAGAAGGTAAGTATGACCTTTTAGTTCAAATAAATCCGCGCCCACTCTTTGCCATGGTCGGTCAGGACATTCTGTTGGGATGAGGGGCTCAGGAGGATTCCTTCTCTCTGAGATGCACGTCCTGCATCTTAAAACCATGTCATTTATCTGCTGGCTAAGTCCGGCCACCAGACGGTCTGACAGGCTCTGGCTTTGCACTTCACAATGCCTTGATGTCCCTCATGCAATTTCAACAACACCTCATTACGCATGGCAGAGGGGATAACAAGGCGCGAATCTTTTAAAAGCAACCCATCTTTCACTGTTAGTGTGGACCGATCTGGCCAGTAGCTCTTCAGTAAGGGTTCCTGGTTCGCATACAGCGGCCACCCCTGGCTGCACAAGTCCATGACCCGCGCACACACACTGTCCGCTTTCAGCTGCTCCCGTAGTGTTTGGAGGAAGGATGGCTTCACCTGCATGTTTTCCACAATACTGTTCACGTAGCTATCCGTGTCCTCCATTAACTCCGTTTCCTCCGGAGTTAGCTTGGTTTTAAGTGGAGAACGTGACAGGGCATCTGCCACCCACAGTGATTTCCCTGGAGCGTACTGCACCGTGTATGAGAACTGCATCAATCTCATCCTAAAGCGTTGGATTCTGGGCGGTAGAAGATCCAGCGCCTGACCTCCCAGCAATGAAACCAGGGGTTTCTTATCAGTCTCTAGACAGAACGATTTGCCTAATAGGTAATCTCGAAAGCGTTCACATGCCCAGGTAGACGCTAGAGCCTCTTTCTCAACCTGTGCATATCGTTGCTCTGTGGGTGAGAGTGACCTTGATGCGTATGCCACGGGTCTCCAGCCGTCCTCCCATTGTTGCTGCAACACACTCCCTAACCCAAAGGAAGAAGCATCCGGAAACCTTCAGATCCCTCTCCGGGTCATACACAGCCAAAACTGGAGGTGAGGTGATTGCCTCTTTTAAGTCCTTGAATGCCTTTTCCTGGTCCCCACCCCAGTACCAGCTGTTCTTTTTGATAATAAGTCTCTCAAAGCTCTGTCCCTCTTAGCCAAATGAGGGATGAACTTCCCACCTGATTCACCATGCCCAGGAAACTCCTAAGTTCTCCTACTGTAGCAGGTGCCGCCATCTCCGTGATGGACGCGTCCTCCTTGGGTCCGGACTTATACCAGCATTCGTAATGACATGGCCCAAGAAAGTCACTGTGCCCCTCGACAGGTCACATTTCCCTACATTCAACGTAATACCTGCTTCTTCCAGTCTCTTTAATACCGCGTGAAGCCGGGCATCGTGCTCCTCCTGGCAACGCCCCAGACCAACACATCGTCCATGTGACAAATCACACCCTCTAATCCTTCAATGACCTCTGCCATCATGCGTTGAAAGTGTTCGGGTGCAGAATTAATGCCAAAGGGAAGGCGATTGAAACGGAAATGCCCAAAAGGGGTTATGAATGTGGTAAGCGCGGCCGACTCCTCTGACAAAGGAATTTGCCAAAATCCCATATTGGCATCCAGTTTGCTAAACACCTTCGCCCCAGCAAGCATCCCAAGACTCTGCTCAACCGAGGGCAGCACGAACCTTTCCCTGCATAATGATTCATTTAGCTTAGTGTAGTCTACACATAGTCTCAGCCTGTTACTGTCTTTCTTTGGGACTACCACCATGCCTGCACACCAATCAGTAGGTTCTTCCATTCTGGTAACGACACCCAGCGCCTCCATCCTCATTAACTCCTCTTTCACTTTCCCCATCAATGGCAGTGGTATCCTCCTGGGGGTCTTCAGAGAGTATGGCACCGCCTTTGGCTGAAGCTTTATGTGGTATTTCCGCTGCACTACTCCCAACCCAGAGCATAAGTCCGGGTATGAGGTCTTCAAAGACTCCATGGTGATAGTGTCAACACGTTTCAGGAGGCCCAGCCCCAAAATAGCAGGAAGGCCTAAAAGCGGCATGCGGAGTCCTTTTACAACATACACTTTCTCACATGTCTGTCTTTGTCCATAGCCAAGCTGAAGCTCCAAGGATCCTGTAACCTCCAGTGGCATCCCTCCAGGACCCAACAAGGGTTTCTCCGGCTGCTGGAGCACAGGAGCATTCTTCCCCCTGAACACGTTGTACAGGTCTGACTTGGAGATAACAGTAACATCCGCCCCCGTGTCAAGCTTGAAGGTCATAGGTGTGCCCTGTATTTTCACCTCCACAATCCAGGAATGGTTCCCGGAGGAGACAGAACCAAGGAAGAACCCCTGTTCTTCACGCTCACCTGGCTCCTCGTCTTCCTCAATACTCTGCACCGCCTTGAACTGTCGGCAGACCCGCTGGTAGTGGCCCTTCTTCCCACATGAGCGACATCTTGCAACAGTTGCCGGGCATAGGAGTCTATGGTGAAATGGCCCCCCACACCTGTAACACTGCGAGCTCGGGGCGTCTTTACTCTTTTGCGTCTGGCGCTGAAAAATCGGTGCCAAGGGCTTGCCCCAACCTTTCGAGGCCTCTGGCCTGCGTCTGGCGTCCAGTGGTGTCTGCACAGCATTCACATTATACTGCAGGTCGGTACTGTCGCACCGCAAGGCCGTTTGCTGCTTCTTGACCTCCTCCGACTGTCTGGCCATATTTACAGCTCTCTCTAAGTCCAACTCTTTCTCCATCTGCATCCGCTCGGACAGTCTGGTGTCTGCCAAGCCCACAACAATTCTATCCCTTATAAGCTCGTGCAGCGTCCCATAATTGCAATGTTCGGCTAAAGCATGCAGGGCAGTAACAAAACCATCAACAGTCTCGTTCAGTTCTTGTTTCCGCATGTTAAATCGCACGCTCAGAAACAATGTTCTTTTGACAATAAAAATCTTTCGAAACCCTCCTTCACTTTGGCATACTCCTGGTGCTCTGCCTCGGTTAGCTTGAGGCCTCTCAAGACATCGTCGGCCTCATCGCCCATACAGTATATCAGGGTGTTCACCTGGTTCCCTTCTGGGTTGGAAGATAAATTACTGGCCTGCCGGAACCGTTCAAACCGGGCGATCCATCGTGTCCATTCGTGGGGTTTGGAGAAGTCAAAGGGCTCTGGCGGCTGAATACTGAATGTAGCATTGGGAGCGCTAGCCGCCATGTTGATTCTAGCTCGTGGCTGCCGACCATTCTCGTCATCCGACATGTCCGCTCTCCACGTCGCTTGACCACTCGTACGGTCTTCAGCAAGAGGTCAGCACTCCCAGGCACAGCCACACAGCACTTCTGACACCATGTCGTATTCTTTTACCTTAGAAAGAAGACGCGGGACAACTGTGTGCAGTTGGTACCAACTCCAAACTTTATTGACCGGCCAACAACCTTTTCAATACACAACAACGTCCTGTCTTACGCCCTTGCGTCATGCACTTTCCCCCGCCCCCAAAGAGCACTAGCTAAGGCAAGACAACACAGTCCATTGAATACACCACATTGCCTAAAAAGGCACTATGGGGGAGGCAAACACCTTTGCCAGTATCAGGAAGTCTAGAGAAGACAGGAGAAGAACATCTTTGGCAAAACAGTGTGGTCTTTCAACCATGTCTTCCCAGGCTGACAGATACTGGATCCCCCTGTAGTGACACCAGAAGCTAAGCCAAATGTTGAAATCAATCATTTTTTGTCTATATTGTGGCATCATCCTGGGTGAAGGTAAAATGCTGCTTACAGTTAGGGACCTACCTGCCTGGGACACATAATCTCAGAGTTCAGTCATGTCTCTCTTCATATAGTCTAGTGAGGTGCATCTCAAGTCCTACACCCTCACATGTACTATGACAGAGTTATACTGATATTTTTGGTTGAGTGGCTTGAGTGATTGAGTGACTTGATGGATCACCTATGAGCAATATATTAGGTTTTGTGGTGTTACTCCTCATAGGCTTATTTGTTGAGACACTGGTGTGTGTGTGTGGTTATGTGTTGTGGTTGTTTTTTGCATTGTTATGTGTGTAACCGGTTTCCATTTGGGGGGTCTTGAATATTTTCTTAAGTTGTTAGTGAGTACCTCTGCATATGTGGGTTTATGTGCCGTGTCCTTATTTAATGCGGGAAGCGTGTGTGTGCTGACAACTTGTTTGGCATACAATTTGTCCTTATGTGAATGTGTTGCTCCAATTTCATAGTGTAACTACATCTGTTACAAAGTATACATGAGACAATTGCTACCATGCTTAGGATGCCCATGTCTATCAAGCTGGCCAGTGAGATGATGGAAAACTGCTCATCCATGATAGAAGTCTCTTACTGTATGTTTTATTAGGGAAGGGAATGGGGTAATTGGACATGGCTGTGCTGGTAGCACTGAGACTACAAGAAGGACGTGTACTTTTTGTAGGCTAAAGTTGATCAATAAGGCAGCACTGTTCGGTGCACAATTGAGTTGCTCCTAGAGCAGCAGAAAAGCTAGGAAGGGTTTCACTGACAGCTGTTTAGAGAAAATCTGAGCTTCTAGACTTTTACATCTACACAGGGCACTGCTAACCACCGCTACATGAAGAGCAGCATAGCGCAAATGTCAGGTTTAAATATGGGCAAACAAAAAGAAGTTTTAAGCTAACTACCAACCAGGAAAGCACAGAATAAGCTTTATACCAGCAACTTCCAACTCAGACAGGTTAAAGCAGCACACTTCTGCCACAAGGGTGAAGAAAAACACCTTCTTAATGTATAATAGCTGGTTTGGAGCCCAAGTATAACAAGACCACACAGGCTTCCTACTACAGTCCTACAACTAACAGACATAATGTAAAACAGTATAATTAACTACTTAAAGCAGCAGCAAACAGTACATTTTTTTGTTTTTGTTTTTGTTGTTTTGAAACTGCTAAACTATAGTCACAATATATAAGAGAAGTGTAAAAATACTTAGAACCCTTTTGTGTGTTTCCCAGCTCATATAGACCAGGTAAACACCTACTGCCATTAGATGAATAATCATAGTCCTCCTAATGCAAAAGCATAGTAAAGGAGTGTCTGGAGTGAAATGCTACCACAAACAAACTTAAAAGATACAAAATACCAAACAGATGTAAAGATACAGATGCAGCAGTGTAATTTACTTTCCACACCCAGCAGGGAATCATCAGCAGTCCTTTAGTTTTTGCAGACTTGAAATATTTTACAAATAATGAACTCAAAATGCCGAACACTTAAAATACAAAACCAGAAACAGAAACAGAACAAATATTTTCATACAGTGTAAAATGATATTTTGATCACTGGAATACGTTTTCTTAAAGTTGTAATATTGCAGTTTGCTTTACTATAGCATGTTGTGCTGCACAAGCCATTGGTACACCGTGTGTTTTTCCTTTCATCCACTGTAGTGTGATGGTGAAGTTTTTATATATAAGTTAGTGGGGTGTAGGGAGCAGAGATTTCCGTATGAGGAGTAACATTTGTTCTGTTTTTTTTTTCTTTCTGAATTTTACTGGTTTAAATAAAATGAGTTTAGATATACTGAGCTTTAGATAAAAAGACATACACCCATATAGACAGATAGATAAAACAAAGACTGTTCAATTGCCCTGCACTGTGAGACTGTGCATCGGTTGAATGCTATAGTGCTTTCAGCTAAACTAGTTCCCCTCAGCAAACATTTTATGTGTGTCCTGCTCAACCTCCAATAAACCAAAGGCTGTCCAGTTGTCCTCCACTGTGAGACCCTGTGTCAGTGGAATGCTAAAGTGCTTTTATCTAAACTAGTTCCCCTCAGCAAAAGTTTTATCTGTGTCCTGACCGACCTCCAATAAAGCAAAGGCTGTCCAGTTGCCCTGCACTGTGAGACTGCATTGGTGGAAAACTAAAATGTTTATGGCTAAACTAGTTCCCCTCAGCAAAAGTTTTATCTGGATCCTGGCCAACCTTCAATAAACCAAAGGCTATCTGGTTGCCCTGCACTGTGAAACACTGCATCAGTGGAATGCTAAAGTGCTTTCAGCTAAACTAGTGTATGTTATAGTTGTATTTAATCTGCCCTCTAAACTGAAGACATCTTTGCTATAGCCTTTTACTGTGTGTGCACACTACTGCCCCCCCCCCCCCATTTCTCCTCCTATTGTACTCCTAGGTCAATTATCTAAAACTACTTTCTTTCTGTTGGAGAAAGGTGTCCTATGTATGTGCAAACCATGCCTGTAATGTTTTTCCTAAAGAAGTGGTGATCCTTGTCATCACATTGTACTGGATTAGTAGCTGAAAATGTCTAATTATTAGGAAGATACCATGATATACTGTCCTGGAATTGACTGAGGTTGGTTTTCCTGATTTTTTTCTTGGAAGCCGGACTGGTCTGGTTTTCTGGCTCACAATCTTGTATTACTTTGTGTCTACCCCCCCCCTCCTCACCTTGCACTTGAACTCCTCCCTGTCATTCCTGCTCCATTACAGAGGTATCACAAAACTTGGTATAGAAAGGCCCCATCTTTGAGTTAGTTTTACTGCCCTTGCTTCAGAGGACTCCCCAGTGGTGTACTCCCATGTTAGTACTAGCCGGCATTGTTTTTGTTTGTGATCCTTATTGCTACTTTGTGAAATTTCATACATGGCCTATTTTTATGCATATTTTAGTTGGTAACAGCTCTATACAGTTTCCTATATTCTGGATCTATATTTCAAAGTATTTTTGTTTTTTGCTTTACTCTACTTGCCCTACATATGAGCGTTTTGTTATGCTGGTATGGAATTATACTCACAGAATAGTGTGACTTTAAATAACAGGTACGATGCTACTTTTTTCACTAAAGGGAATATTGTCACCTGATGTCTGTAGTTTTAGATTAGTAACGTGTCTGGCAAATAGAAGAGTACTTGCTGTAACCTCTGAGGGATACAAGCGACTCTGTGCTTCTGTATAATACCACTGTTGCTATTACTGTCTTTTAGTGGGGAATGCATAATTGTGTGTAGCATCTTAGTGGTTACTGTTTCTTTCCATACCCTTTATAACAATGCATCATAGTGTAGTGTATGTTATAATAGCTTGGTATCAACTGTAGTTGCCTTTTGTTTTTTTTTCTCTGCTTTCCTTACATTTGTGTGTTCAAAGAATTGTGCTGTTTCTTACAAGGTATACTGCCCCTGCCCTGCATCCTCTATCTTCTTAGTTACTTGGTAATATGAATGTTTTATAGGTTCATAGGTAGGTACTAGGCTATTGGCCCAAGGGCCTACGTAAGCCTATCCAGCAAGGTTCCATAGCTTACACCACCCAAGAAAGTTATTTTCCTGTGCCATTGTCCAGCAGAGACACAGAAGTGATCCCCGGGGTGTATTTCCTATTTCCCATCCACTCATCAAGATTTTTCTTGAAGAGTGCTAATGAAGAACTTTGCTTGACATAGATGGATAGCTTGTTCCATAGTATAGGAAGTCTCTGAGACAGGAATCTACCCCTCCAGCTTATCCTGTTTATTGTGGTGACAAGGTTTAGGTCCCTAGAGCATGTAGCTCGGAGGGATTGGGATTTCTTTAGGTGTAGCATGTCCAACAGCTCTGAGTTTGACATAGCTTTATATGTTAGGCAGAGATCACCTCGGAGTAGGCGATATGCTACAGAGTAAAGCTGGATTTTTTTGAGGCGGTCAGTGTAGGGCATTTGTTTGAGGCCAGTAATCATCTTTGTGAGGTACTTCTGTAGCCCTTCCAGCTGCTGCAGATGTCTTGTGAGGTACATTCCAAAAGGGGCGTTGTATTCTATAATGGGTCTAATGTGTGACGAGTAGAGGGGAACAATGACCTCTTTTTTCCTGGATGAGAACCCTTTTATAATGAGGTGTGCCACGTAGAAGGACTTCCTGACTACTGTGGTGATGTGACTATCAAAGGAGAGACTACTGTCCACTTGGGTCCCAAGGTCTCTTATCACGCATTCAGTGTTAAGTAGATTGCTGCTTATGAGGTAGTTCATGGGTACAGAGTTTTTACCAAAGGGGATGACACTGCACTTTTTGGCATTGAGCTTGAGGCCATGGATCTGACACCAAGCATCTGTCTCAGTGAGGCCCTTCTGTAGGATGCCCACATCATTTGGGGACTTGACTATGGCTCCTAGTTTGCAGTCATCTGTGAATGTCATTAGCCAAAGGCCTTCTGTGTTAGCCTGTACTTCAGAGAAGTAGATACCAAACAGGAGAGGTCCCAGGACGGAACCCTGTGGTACTCCACTTGTCACTGCTTTGAGGTCAGATTTGGAGTCTGCAACTTTTACAGTGTGGGTTCTGTCAGTGAGCCAGTTGACAACCCATCTTGTGGTGTAGGGATTTATACCTAGTTTAGTGAGTTTAGCTATAATTCCAGAATGGGGGATGGTGTTGAAAGCCTTGGCGAGGTCAATATAGGCTGTGTGAACCACCTTACCCTCATCCACGGCTTTGGTGACTGCCTCAAAGAAGTCGATCAGGTTCAGGAGGCATGATCTGCCTTTCACAAACCTGAAATGGGTGGGATCCAGAGTTTGGAGGTTACCAATGTCTTTGTTTATGAGTTCCATGATGATACATTCTATGGCCTTGCAGATCAGGCCCGACAGGCTAATAGGTCGATAGTTCCCGGGATCAGTGGTGGCTCCCGGGATCAGTGGTGGCTCCTCCTTTGTGGGGTGGGATAACTGTTGCTGTGCACCATTCAGTGGGCACAAAGCTTGATGTGAGGCTATTATTGAACATGGTGCTTAAGTGGGGAGCCAGTTCATTCTGAAGTTTGTGTAAAACATAGCCTGGGATGTTGTTCGGTCCCATGGATGCTGTGTTTTTGGCTTTAGAGAGTGCAGCTTTTACCTGCGTAGTTGTGATTACAAGGACTCTGCATTCTTCCTGTATAGCTATGGGCCTTTTAGAGGGTGAGAGGGGGGTAAAGTTAGCACTGAACCTATCTGCCAAGATGTTGGCAATATCAGTTGGTTCTGTAATTTTCTTGCCTTTGTGCTGTAACTCAAAGCAGATCTGGGTGTTGCCATCTAGATTCTTGACATTGCTATAGAATGCTTTGTGGTTGTCCTTGGATTTAGTGGCAATTTTGTTTTCGTAGCTAGCTTTGGAGGATCTTATAAGGGATCTCAGCTTCTTACTGAGGCTGACCAGGGAGCTCCTCCACTCATGGACATAATATTTACCTACTTTTTCTTTTTATTTCCAGTCCTCTCAACAAAACTTTTATCTGTGTCCAGGCCAACCTCCAATAAACCAAAGGCTGTCCAGTTGCCCTGCACTGTGAGATCCTGTGTCGGTGGAACGTTAAAGTGCTTTCAGCTACTCTAGTGTATGTTAGAGCTGTATTTAATCTGTCCTCTAAACTGAAGACATTTTTGCTATAGCCTTTTACTCTAAGCATGCACACCACTGGTCCCTCCCAACATTTCTCGTCCTATTGTACTCCTAGGTCAATTACTTAAAACTACTTTCTTTCTTTTGGAGAAGGTTTACCTATGTACTTGCAGCCCATACTTGTAATGTTTTCCCTATAGAAGCCTATATATGCCTATTCCCTGTATGCGATGGTGCAGTGGTGCAGCGGAAGCATTGTTGCCTCCCACCAAGAGATTCTCTGGTTCAATTCTCGGCTGAGATGCCTTCTGTGTGGAGTCTGCATATCCTTCCTGTGTTCATGCGGGTTTCCTCCAGGTGTTCTGGTTTCCTCCCACATCACAAAGACATGCATCTGTAGCATTTCTCCCTGGGTCTCTGCTGAAAATTGGCTTTGTTCCAAGCCAGACTTTCCCAGTAAACAAATGTTAAATAAATAAATATAGAAGTGGTGGTCCTTCTCATCACACTGTACTAGATTGGTAGCACACAATTTTTAGTTATTAGGAAGATACCATGATACACCGACCTGGAATTGACTGAGCTTGGTTTTTCTATTTGTTTTCTTAGAAGGTGGCTTGGTCTACTTTTCTGGCTCATTCCGCCCGCTACCCTACCCCCATTCCCACACACCCTGACATAATTTCCTTTATAGCTAAACCTGATTTGACCCACCTTTGCACTAGCCAATAGACATCCCCACTCCTCTACTCATACCCCACATCACCATTAATTGTAACTCCCACTCCCCTTCCCTCATGAGCCTTCCCCTTACCTGCTATTAACTCTTTCAGTTACTCACTTAATAAAACTCCTTCAATCAATCTTGATTTCTTCTACTAACCTTAAATAAATTCTTTAATCTTTAATTCTTTCTGACCTGAAACTAAATAATGGCTATGGCTTTCAAAACTCTATTTCTCTAACTCCTTTTTCTAATTCTTTTTCCAGCTCTAATCACTTACCATAGTCCTCACCTGCTTACTACCCCATCTCCCACACTGTCTTATCCCACTACCCACCATACAAATAACTACTCCACCCATATTGTCCCCTCTATCTTTAACCATCCCACTATATAATTTCACAAGTTCAAAGTATTATGCATACCAAATGCTCAACCTCTCATCAAAACAAAACATCAGTTGCTTTGCAAATATTTCTTCATAAAAATACTTCAAAAGACAATACTACTCTTATATGGTGGCATTCACCCCAACCCAGGCCCTTGCCAACAGCACTTTAACCATACTTATACAGCACCTACCCTTTCAACTGCCTCACAAATAACTCATTATGATCACAAGCCTCCAAAAGTCTATCTTTTTCTGTCAAGGAATATACAAAGCATTGTCAATAAAAGCACCCTCCTCCATGCCCAGATTTCTCAATATAACCCAGATATACTTTCCCTATCGAAAACATGGCTAAAACCTCATATTACAAACTGCAAAATTCTCTCCCCTGGTTATAATATTCTTCGACTGAAGAGAAGTAAAAAAAGGGTGGAGGAGTAGCTATACTCTACTCTGACTAGCTCTCTTTCTTTATCTCCACCCTCTCAATAGTTATCCCTTATTTCTGCTCTGCCAAAATACTTATAGCAATCTGTAACCTAAATCAACACAAAAAACTTGCCATTGCAGCAATCTATATACCCTCAGGTAAAAACATTCCCATACTCGAGCTGTTTCTTTCATGGATTTCTATATCCACTCCCTATGAAACCATCATCTTTCGGGATATGAATATTGACTGGAACCTTATAAATACTGCTACCCCTAGCTACTAAACCTTTATGGCTTTACCCAGCTGATCACCTTGCCCATGCACCGGCAAAAAATTTCCCAGAACAGCTCGGTCATCAACTGGATATTACTATCCAGCCCCCAGTGCTATCATAACCCTTTCACCCTACCTAACTTTTTTAGTGACCACCTTCCTATCTCATTAGTAAGCCACTCTCCCATTCTTAACAAGAGCTATCAATACCAAGAATCTTGTAACTTAAAAACTACAACCCTGTCACCCTAAACGAATTACTGTCCACTGTAAACTGGTCATTCCTACAGACATTACCCCTTGATGAGGCTATTCAAAGCTTCAACAATATATTCCTAGAAACACTTAACACCCTGGTTCCCAAAAATTATGCTAAAATGTAATTATGCACCATGGTTGAACCAGGCAACTCAGATCACTTATGAACAACAGAGACAGTGCCTGGAGAGCATGGAAAAAATATGAACTTATATAAACATCTTCACAACCAAACAAAAAAGCAGGTCCTACTGGACAAAAACATTTCTATCAAAAATCTCTGAGTAACCCGCATTCCAACCCAAAAAAATTCTGGCACTCAGTAAAGAAATTACTATATCCAAGGAACCCCTCTTCACCAAACCCCTTCCCTAACACACCATCTAGCAAAATTGAAACTCTGTTTAACAACTTTTTCATCAAAACAATAGAAAAGCTTACTAAACCAAACACAATCGATATTAAACTCTACCTCCCACCTCATCTCTTCCTTCATTCTCCCTAGCACCTGTAGCAACTTCTTTAATTTGTAACAAGCTCAAACCCTGTTCCCCACAACTGACAAACTCCCTCCATTATTTCTCAAACATGCAGCTAGATCTATAGCATAGCCTGTATCTATATTTATCAATAGATTCATCCAAGAAAATACAGTAACAGTTATCTGGAAAAAAATTCTTCATAATACCTCTCCACAAGGGAGGAAATTCTACAGAACCCTCAAATAACAGGCCTGTTGCCATACTATCACCCTTGTTCAAAATGCTGGAAAAATGTATACACAGACAAATACTAAACCACCTCTTACAGGCAAACCTAATTACACCCACACAGCATGGTTTCTGACCCTTGCACAGTACTACCACTGCCCTCCTATCTTTCACACACAACATTGCCCAAGCCAGAGATAATAGTAAACTCATATCAGCTTTATTCCTTGACCTAGCCAAAGCATTTGATACCGTCTTCCATCCCATCCTCCTAAATAAACTTTCCAACCTACAGCTCTCTAACCTCTGCTATCTCCTGGTTTAACAGCTACCTCTCAAAGAGATATCAGTCTGTCAAATGGCAAACATCCTTCTCCCCTTTCGATCTTGTTAAGACCGGAGTCACCCAGGGCTCTGTCCTGGGCCCCCTACTTTTTAATATATTTACAAATAACCTCCATGTCTCCTGCCCCCACTCTACCTAAATACAGTACTCAGATGATTCCACAATTATTAACACCTCTGACAATATACAAAATCTCCACAATGTCACTCAACAATCTCTGCACTTAGTAGAACAATGGCTAACTGAAAACAACCTGCTTCTCAACCCCAAAAAGACCAAGCTTCTCCTTTTCTTTCCTGAAAATCTCAGTCCAGCTAAAGAAAACTTCACAATCTCATCCTTAGATAATACAATTATCACCACCATCTCCAACACCAAATTGCTTGGGGTTACTATAGACGACCAATTAAAATTTGACCTACATATCTTAAACTGTCTAAAAAAGTCCAGTCAAAAACTAGGTCTTCTGTACTGCAACAACAAATATATACCTAAAAAATCTAGACCTATACTAGCTCAAACATTTATTCTACCATCCCTGCTATTTGCTTCTCCCATACTTACTAACCTCCAAAATGACCTCTTAACCAAACTAGAAAACACCTATAACAAGCTAGCCAGATTTGCACCCAGTAATAGCTACAAATCCCATCACTGTATATCCCTAAAAAACTTAAGATGGCCTGAGCACCCCCACATGTTTCAAATATCACAACTTCAAATTGCACATAGCATCCTGAGTAGCCCCAACACCTGCCCTGCGTTTACATTCATACTTACACCCTACACACCCAATCATGACCTCAGAAACACACAACAAAACCTACTTCAGGTGACCAATCCAAGAAAAAATATTGGAAAAATACTTTACAGTCATTCAATTGCGTACTCATGGAAGAAATTTCCATTGTCCCTTTGCACCACTACCAAAAGTGACAAATTCAAAAAGCAACTACAAATTCATTTACAACATGCCTGGATCTGTACTTGTCAGGAAATAGCCTAATACATTTTTCTTCTTCTCTCAATTAACATATCTGCCTGGTATGCATATTATTCTCTCTGCAGTTAATATCCGAGCTATTAAATGCATCTTTGATATACTATGTCATGATGTTACTCTGAATTGTATATTACATATTAAAAAATATGTCTCATTTTAAGGCATTGCAATATATCCTTGTATTAAGTTAAATTTCCTTGTATATATCTTAATGCTAACCAAATTTGTCAAACATATTGCTACTGCATTCTCAAAATACTGTACTTTTGCCTTGTAAATATTCCTGTTGTATATTTCTTTCTCTGTTTTTGTAATGTTAAGTATCTTACAACTTGAATTGTTAGTTTTTTTCTCTTATTTTTGCTAATTACTTTCCTGGAGCTTTTCTTCTTGGGTCTCCTCTGAAAAATGTCTCTCTGGGCCCAGTAGGACTAACGTGGTTAACAAATGTAAAAATAAAATAAATAATAAAATAGATAGACAGACAGACAGTACCCCTTGTGAGCAGCTGTGAGGTGTGTAAAGCTGTAGGTCTGGGGTAGTCTGGGAAGTGGATTTATCCTTAATCTTAGTGGGAGGAGACCACATTCCCTTCTGATAAAATGGAGAGTCAAATAATAGACAGAGAGTTTGAAAGAGTTGAATGATAACTTACTTGGCAGACAGAGAGAGATACGTATTATGGCGATATGAACTGGCCCTGTACAGCATCAGACGGAGCATCGTATACAAAGCCTGTCTCATAGAGAGAGGAAGTATTGGAGATGCACACTAACTGGTACCCGTTGAGAGTAAAACCATGCACCAAAGACTGTGCTTCAGAGTTCATTGACAAGAAGATCATTTACTGTAAAAACTAATTTTCTTTAGAATTTTTGAGTATTTGTGCTTCATACAATTATTCTTATTTTTTTAAATGAATAATTCCCTGCAAATAAATTATACTTGAAATATAAATCATAATCTCCAGTGATCACTAATATTACATTATTAAAAAATATACTCACACTCATACATTACATTTATCCTTTTCACTGGGGCGTAGTTAATAACGTAAACCACCAACGACAAGCAAAAAATGATAGTGAACACGCAGTAATGAAGAAATAATGATTATTTATTTATAATTCCTTCAAATCCACAAAAAAACAGCTGCCAACACAGAAATGCTGTGTCACTATCGAGAACCACCAGCGAAGCCAAAAACGTCAGCAAACAACCATACACTCCGCAAGGATGGCATGCAGGGTCAAGCCAACAATGTAAACCACCAACGACCAGCAAAAAACGATAGTGAACACGCAGTAATGAAGAAATAATGATTATTTATTTATAATTCCTTCAAATCCACAAAAAAACAACTGCCAACACAGAAATGCTGTGTCACTATCGAGAACCACCAGTGAAGCCAAAAACGTCAGCAAACAACCATACACTCCGCAAGGATGGCATGCAGGGTCAAGCCAACAATATAAACCACCAACGACTAGCAAAAAACGATAGTGAACACGCAGTAATGAAGAAATAATGATTATTTATTTATAATTCCTTCAAATCCAAAAAAAAACCAGCTGCCAACACAGAAATGCTGTGTCACTATCGAGAACCACCAGCGAAGCCAAAAACATCAGCAAACAACCATACGCTCCGCAAGGATGGCATGCAGGGTCAAGCCAACAATGTAAACCACCAACGACCAGTAAAAAACGATAGTGAACACACAGTAATGAAGAAATAATGATTATTTATTTATAATTCCTTCAAATCCACAAAAAAACTGCTGCCAACACAGAAATGCTGTGTCACTATCGAGAACCACCAGCGAAGCCAAAAACATCAGCAAACAACCATACGCTCCGCAAAAATGGCATGCAGGGTCAAGCCAACAATGTAAACCACCAACGACCAGCAAAAAACGATAGTGAACACGCAATAATGAAGAAATAATGATTATTTATTTATAATTCCTTCAAATCCACAAAAAAACAGTTGCCAACACAGAAATGCTGTGTCACTATCGAGAACCACCAGCAAAGCCAAAAATGTCAGCAAACAACCATACGCTCCGCAAGGATGGCATGCAGGGTCAAGCCAACAATGTAAACCACCAACGACCAGCAAAAAACGATAGTGAACACGCAGTAATGAAGAAATAATGATTATTTATTTATAATTCCTTCAAATCCACAAAAAAACAGCTGCCAACACAGAAATGCTGTGTCACTATCGAGAACCACCAGCGAAGCCAAAAACGTCAGCAAACAACCATACATTCCAAAAGGATGGCATGCAGGGTCAAGCCAACAATGTAAACCACCAACGACCAGCAAAAAACGATAGTGAACATGCAGTAATGAAGAAATAATGATTATTTATTTATAATTCCTTCAAATCCACAAAAAAACAGCTGCCAACACAGAAATGCTGTGTCACTATCGAGAACCACCAGCGAAGCCAAAAACGCCAGCAAACAACCATACGTTCCAAAAGGATGGCATGCAGGGTCAAGCCAACAATGTAAACCACCAACGACCAGCAAAAAACGATAGTGAACACGCAGTAATGAAGAAATAATGATTATTTATTTATAATTCCTTCAAATCCACAAAAAAACAGCTGCCAACACAGAAATGCTGTGTCACTATCGAGAACCACCAGCGAAGCCAAAAACGTCAGCAAACAACCATACGCTCCGCAAGGATGGCATGCAGGGTCAAGCCAGCAATGTAAACCACCAACGATCAGCAAAAAATAATAGTGAACACGCAGTAATGAAGAAATAATGATTATTTATTTATAATTCCTTCAAATCCACAAAAAAGCAGCTGCCAACACAGAAATGCTGTGTCACTATCGAGAAGCACCAGCGAAGCCAAAAACGTCAGCAAACAACCATACGCTCCGCAAGGATGGCATGCAGGGTCAAGCCAACAATGTAAACCACCAACGACCAGCAAAAAACGATAGTGAACACGCAATAATGAAGAAATAATGATTATTTATTTATAATTCCTTCAAATCCACAAAAAAACAGCTGCCAACACAGAAATGCTGTGTCACTATCGAGAACCACCAGCGAAGCCAAAAACGTCAGCAAACAACCATACTCTCCGCAAGGATGGCATGCAGGGTCAAGCCAACAATGTAAACCACCAACGACCAGCAAAAAATGATAGTGAACACGCAGTAATGAAGAAATAATGATTATTTATTTATAATTCCTTCAAATCCACAAAAAAACAGCTGCCAACACAGAAATGCTGTGTCACTATCGAGAACCACCACCGAAGCCAAAAACGTCAGCAAACAACCATACGCTCCGCAAGGATGGCATGCAGGGTCAAGCCAACAATGTAAACCACCAACGACCAGCAAAAAATGATAGTGAACATGCAGTAATGAAGAAATAATGATTATTTATTTATAATTCCTTCAAATCCACAAAAAAACAGCTGCCAACACAGAAATGCTGTGTCACTATCGAGAACCACCAGCGAAGCCAAAAATGTCAGCAAACAACCATATGCTCTGCAAGGATGGCATGCAGGGTCAAGCCAACAATGTAAACCACAAACGACCAGCAAAAAACGATAGTGAACACGCAGTAATGAAGAAATAATGATTATTTATTTATAATTCCTTCAAATTCTCAAAAAAAACAGCTGCCAACACAGAAATGCTGTGTCACTATCGAGAACCACCAGCGAAGCCAAAAACATCAGCAAACAACCATACTCTCCGCAAGGATGGCATGCAGGGTCAAGCCAACAATGTAAACCACCAACGACCAGCAAAAAATGATAGTGAACACGCAGTAATGAAGAAATAATGATTATTTATTTATAATTCCTTCAAATCCACAAAAAAACAGCTGCCAACACAGAAATGCTGTGTCACTATCGAGAACCACCACCGAAGCCAAAACGCCAGCAAACAACCATACGCTCGCAAGGATGGCATGCAGGGTCAAGCCAACAATGTAAACCACCAACGACCAGCAAAAAATGATAGTGAACATGCAGTAATGAAGAAATAATGATTATTTATTTATAATTCCTTCAAATCCACAAAAAAACAGCTGCCAACGCAGAAATGCTGTGTCACTATCGAGAACCACCAGCAAAGCCAAAAACGTCAGCAAACAACCATATGCTCTGCAAGGATGGCATGCAGGGTCAAGCCAACAATGTAAACCACCAACGACCAGCAAAAAACGATAGTGAACACGCCGTAATGAAGAAATAATGATTATTTATTTATAATTCCTTCAAATCCACAAAAAAACAGCTGCCAACACAGAAATGCTGTGTCACTATCGAGAACCACCAGCGAAGCCAAAAACGTCAGCAAACAACCATACGTTCCAAAAGGATGGCATGCAGGGTCAAGCCAACAATGTAAACCACCAACGACCAGCAAAAAACGATAGTGAACACGCAGTAATGAAGAAATAATGATTGTTTATTTATAATTCCTTCAAATCCACAAAAAAACAGCTGCCAACACAGAAATGCTGTGTCACTATCGAGAACCACCAGTGAAGCCAAAAACGTCAGCAAACAACCATACGCTCCGCAAGGATGGCATGCAGGGTCAAGACAACAATGTAAACCACCAACGCCCAGCAAAAAACGATAGTGAACACGCAGTAATGAAGAAATAATGATTATTTATTTATAATTCCTTCAAATCCACAAAAAAACAGCTGCCAACACAGAAATGCTGTGTCACTATCGAGAACCACCAGCGAAGCCAAAAACATCAGCAAATAACCATACGCTCCACAAGGATGGCATGCAGGGTCAAGCCAACAATGTAAACCACCAACGACCAGCAAAAAACGATAGTGAACACGCAGTAATGAAGAAATAATGATTATTTATTTATAATTCCTTCAAATCCACAAAAAAACAGCTGCCAACACAGAAATGCTGTGTCACTATCGAGAACCACCAGCGAAGCCAAAAACGTCAGCAAACAACCATACGTTCCAAAAGGATGGCATGCAGGGTCAAGCCAACAATGTAAACCACCAACGACCAGCAAAAAACGATAGTGAACACGCAGTAATGAAGAAATAATGATTATTTATTTATAATTCCTTCAAATCCACAAAAAAACAGCTGCCAACACAGAAATGCTGTGTCACTATCGAGAACCACCAGCGAAGCCAAAAACGTCAGCAAACAACCATACGTTCCAAAAGGATGGCATGCAGGGTCAAGCCAACAATGTAAACCACCAACGACCAGCAAAAAACGATAGTGAACACGCAGTAATGAAGAAATAATGATTATTTATTTATAATTCCTTCAAATCCACAAAAAAACAGCTGCCAACACAGAAATGCTGTGTCACTATCGAGAACCACCAGCGAAGCCAAAAACATCAGCAAACAACCATACACTCCGCAAGGATGGCATGCAGGGTCAAGCCAACAATGTAAACCACCAACGACCAGCAAAAAACGATAGTGAACACGCAGTAATGAAGAAATAATGATTATTTATTTATAATTCCTTCAAATCCACAAAAAAACAGCTGCCAACACAGAAATGCTGTGTCACTATCGAGAACCACCAGCGAAGCCAAAAACGTCAGCAAACAACCATACGCTCCGCAAGGATGGCATGCAGGGTCAAGCCAACAATGTAAACCACCAACGACCAGCAAAAAACGATAGTGAACATGCAGTAATGAAGAAATAATGATTATTTATTTATAATTCCTTCAAATCCACAAAAAAACAGCTGCCAACACAGAAATGCTGTGTCACTATCGAGAACCACCAGCGAAGCCAAAAACGTCAGCAAACAACCATACGCTCCGCAAGGATGGCATGCAGGGTCAAGCCAGCAATGTAAACCACCAACGATCAGCAAAAAATAATAGTGAACACGCAGTAATGAAGAAATAATGATTATTTATTTATAATTCCTTCAAATCCACAAAAAAGCAGCTGCCAACACAGAAATGCTGTGTCACTATCGAGAAGCACCAGCGAAGCCAAAAACGTCAGCAAACAACCATACGCTCCGCAAGGATGGCATGCAGGGTCAAGCCAACAATGTAAACCACCAACGACCAGCACAAAACGATAGTGAACACGCAATAATGAAGAAATAATGATTATTTATTTATAATTCCTTCAAATCCACAAAAAAACAGCTGCCAACACAGAAATGCTGTGTCACTATCGAGAACCACCAGCGAAGCCAAAAACGTCAGCAAACAACCATACTCTCCGCAAGGATGGCATGCAGGGTCAAGCCAACAATGTAAACCACCAACGACCAGCAAAAAATGATAGTGAACACGCAGTAATGAAGAAATAATGATTATTTATTTATAATTCCTTCAAATCCACAAAAAAACAGCTGCCAACACAGAAATGCTGTGTCACTATCGAGAACCACCACCGAAGCCAAAACCGTCAGCAAACAACCATACGCTCCGCAAGGATGGCATGCAGGGTCAAGCCAACAATGTAAACCACCAACGACCAGCAAAAAATGATAGTGAACATGCAGTAATGAAGAAATAATGATTATTTATTTATAATTCCTTCAAATCCACAAAAAAACAGCTGCCAACACAGAAATGCTGTGTCACTATCGAGAACCACCAGCGAAGCCAAAAACGTCAGCAAACAACCATATGCTCCGCAAGGATGGCATGCAGGGTCAAGCCAACAATGTAAACCACCAACGACCAGCAAAAAACGATAGTGAACACGCAGTAATGAAGAAATAATGATTATTTATTTATAATTCCTTCAAATCCACAAAAAAACAGCTGCCAACACAGAAATGCTGTGTCACTATCGAGAACCACCACCGAAGCCAAAAACATCAGCAAACAACCATACGCTCCGCAAGGATGGCATGCAGGGTCAAGCCAACAATGTAAACCACCAACGACCAGCAAAAAATGATAGTGAACATGCAGTAATGAAGAAATAATGATTATTTATTTATAATTCCTTCAAATCCACAAAAAAACAGCTGCCAACGCAGAAATGCTGTGTCACTATCGAGAACCACCAGCAAAGCCAAAAACGTCAGCAAACAACCATATGCTCCGCAAGGATGGCATGCAGGGTCAAGCCAACAATGTAAACCACCAACGACCAGCAAAAAACGATAGTGAACACGCAGTAATGAAGAAATAATGATTATTTATTTATAATTCCTTCAAATCCACAAATGGTTTACATTGTTGGCTTGACTCTGCATGCCATCCTTGCGGAGCGTATGGTTGTTTGCTGACGTTTTTGGCTTCGCTGGTGGTTCTCGATAGTGACACAGCATTTCTGTGTTGGCAGCTGTTTTTTTGTGGATTTGAAGGAATTATAAATAAATAATCATTATTTCTTCATTACTGCGTGTTCACTATTGTTTTTTGCTGGTCGTTGGTGGTTTGCTTAGTTAATAACACAATCTAATCTGAGAAAGATACCTTCACTTAGTTGACAATTTAATTCTACATGCAAATATATACAAATGTATGTTGGCGTCCTACATTATTCTTGAAATATGTTCTTTGATTTAAGAACTATATTTTATACCATTAAAGTCAGTTCAAAACTGAAATTTTTGTATTGCGATGATATCCAACAGTTGTCTGTTGTATGCAGATTTCACTGTGTAAAATACAGCACCTTTGCACTCTGCTCTGCCCAGATTCTCACCTGAAATGTATGTAGATGTTGTGCAGTTAGGAAGGAAGAGATTAAAATCAGCAAGGCTCAAACGTTGCAATAGTGACCTTTCTTGCTTTCCAAAAACTATCCATTAAAGTAATAATTCTTTGTAGCCCACTGGCTTCCACTCAAAATGTTGAAAGGTAATTAGATCAGATTGAGTTTCATAGTGCAGAGACTTCTCTAGTGAAAATTCTGATTAGAATAATGTTTATAACTTATATATATTTTCCTGGATGAACAGAATGCAGCTAGAAACTTCACAGCAGCAGCAAATAATCGTGTGTGTAATTTTTCACATATAACATGCATGTCTGTGACAAAACCTAATTTCTGAATACTCATTTTAAAAGCAACACTGAAACATGCTGTGGCATAAATTGTCACCGCTGTCTCTTTGTCTCATTTCTTACAGAAGTGAATTATTCTGTAGGAGGCGGTATGATATCATATCAGTCAAACATGTTGTTCTGCCTGTGGGAAAGTGTTACACCATGTCATTTAGAAACTGAAACAAAGCTTTTGCAAGAAAAAAAATACTTAATCCACCTACTCTGCACTTTTTTCCTTTATTGCAACATCTATTTTTGACCATAGCTAATTTTAAATCATTCTTTTTCTTTTAGCTCTGTTGTAGTACTTCTGTATATTATGAACTCCTACAATTAATGTGCCTTCTGCCCACTCCCACATGAACACAATAGGAACTGGTTCATGAATTCTTTATTCCTCCTTTAAATAACCTCTTCTTTCAAAATACACATTGCTGTCCAGCTTTTTTGCAGAATGTCCAGATTTTTGCCTCATATTTTTAGTCTGTGCCTTGTAAAATGTGTGTTTTTCTGGCAAATTGCTCAGGATTGAAGTCACTAAATAATGACATACATTGGAATTTCAGATTTCACATCTTTCAGAAAATACGTTAACACAAATCCTGTTATTTTAGCAGCTTTTTAAGTTTATAAGAGCAATATTTAAACTCTATCCCTATCGTTAGGCCTTTGCCCTCCTCCAATATTTTAGGGTATGTCCAGATTTCTTGTGATAAGCGGTTGAGAGGTATGAGACTGATGCATCCTCACTGAAAGTTCACCTTTGACATAGCATAGAAGACATTGACACTGGAAGATCCATGGTTTAAATCTGCAATGTTAGTCTCAGTGAACATAAAATGTTCAAATGTTATTCTCCAAAACTAAATTCACCAACAGTGTGAGGGATACAGGGGACTTGCCCCCTTGAAAAACATTTGTCCTATATTTGCTGCTGGTAGTTTTGGTGAGAAGTTTTAAAAATTTTTAGTGTTGCCATAACTACCTTCAGTGAGTCGATATGATTCCACTTACCTAAGTTAATCTGACCATTTCTGTTAGCTGCTCTGCAGTTGGCCTTCCTCACCATAGTGCCACCCATTCTACCTTTGACATTCCTGCATTAAACAATCCATCAGTTTATACTCAATCTGAGCTCATGCCTGTGTCTACCTTCCTTCTGACTTTCTTTCACCGCATATATTTTCCTTCCTTCATACACTTCCTTATTGCTGTGAGGTAATCCATTTGCTTCTCAGCCCTGTAGATAAAGTTTTATAGCTCTTCTACTGTTTTGTGCTCCTGTCTTCCATATTAACTTGAACTGCATTTTTAAAAAAGGCCTCTAGTTCTTTATGAAATATTATTCCCTTAAACTACTCTTTGACTGTTACACTACAACATCCATTTAATATTCCTTTCTGCCTTTTTCTTCAACTTCAGTCCACCCATTTGTCACATGAGCAATGTTGTATGCGCCAGTCATTTTCATTCTTGTTTATGTGTGGCCCAGTATATGCCTGCCAAGCTATATACATCTTCATACTGTTGCCACTCCATTCCCTTCACTGCATTGTACCGGTCTACTTTCTCTGTTTCTCTATGGCCCCAAAAATGTGGCACATATTTTTGATATAGCCTTACAAGTGCTCTGTGAGATGAAAATGAGTTTATCATCATCTAAATTTACTGAACATAAGCCAGTTTTATGTTAACCTCACATTGCTGAGTCACACCCAGTATTTAACAGTTCTCAAATGTCACAGATTTTGTAGAACATCTGCAATTTTCCCTCATATATTTATGGATCTAGGACTGTTGAACAAAACCTCAACAGTCCAAATCCAACTTCACCGAACACACTTTAACGAAAGTGCTTTTACCGAAAAAGCACTTTCGCTAAATTGCATTAAAAAAAAAAAAAAAGAAAAAAACAGTAAAAAAGCATTTATGCAGGGGGGCAAGCCCCCCTGTACCCCCCACACCCCCCCTACATTAATATTTTCACTCTAAGATCGCACTACAGTAGGGAAAAGGAAACAATTCCCTTATCCGCACCGTAGTATGATCTCCACAACAGTCACTCCCCCACAACTCCCTCTACCTGCAGGCATACTTCCACAAAAGTGCTTCTTCAGTGAAAAGCACTTTCACGGAAGTATGCCCTGCCATTTAGGATTCGGTGAAATGGCCATTCGTGCATCAGTCCTAGACCCATATTTACCATCTCCCTCACTCATAAAATATTGGATGTTCAGGTAAATAATCTCTGAGAATTACAATTGGTCACTAATGCTAGACATTAGAGTTTCATTTATTTATTTAGTTTTTCACATTTGTTTACTGGGAAAGTCCACTGGGCCAAGAAAACCCATTTTCTTTGGAGGCTCGGGGAGAAAAGCTCCATAGTATTACAGCACATAACACACAAACAGTACATAAAAATATAGAACAACTTCAGGATACAAACAAATACTCACAGAATAATTAGTAATTTACAATAGTTGTAAAGGTAAGCAAACATATCATATGTACAGATGAGTATAGGTAAAAGTTAACAAATAGTATAAATTGCCAACCAGTAGAGTAATTGTGATATTAAACACAGGAGGTAATGTGCAGATGAAAACAGTAATTTAGCAGTATTTACAAGGTGTTTTGTGAGTTTAGTTGGCAATGTGGATAGGAAGGAGGGCAAAGATGGATAGTAGAGCAGACATTTAACATGATTTGTTTTGAGTATTGACTAAAAGAATTTTGAAGATGGGAGAATGATAAGGTGTAAGCAATCTTAGAGTGTAGGGAGTCAAGTTATGGATGAATGAGAATAGAGGCATGTGCATTGCCATAGGGTAGAGAGATGTAACCTCAATCTTTTTTGAAGGATGTGATTTTACTGGAGGTTCTGATAGCTAATGGTAAAGAGTTCCAAAGCTTGGCAACAGAGCAGGAATAAAGCATATTGCCAGCAGGAAGTTTAGGTTTGTCTACTTGCAGGAAGAGTTGATTTTCAGGTCTAAGTGGCCTATTTGGGTGGTAGCGGGTTAGGATGGAAGAGACAGCTGGACAGTCTGAGGGTTTATAAATGATTTTATGAGCTGTGATTAGCCGTAGGTAGGTAAGTTGATGGGGATTTTGAGCCAGTTAAGTGATTTTAAAGCAAGCAATGATGGGCAGAGTAGTTTGCATTGGTTGCAGATTTGGCAACCTTGTTGTAACATACATATCTGAAGCTTGGTGTTTAGGATACAGTGGCTATTGGTGAGGAGAGGAGCACCATAGAGTAGTGAAGGTAAGAGAAAAGTTAAGGCAAGAGTATGTTTAGTGGAGCAGTTGAGATAGTATTTTTTGTTGGTAGAGGGTGCCTAGCTTATAGTTTGTTTTTTTGATATTATTATGGATGTGAAGGTCGAATGTCAGGTTTTCACTGATGACGACACCTAGTAATTTAATGTGGGAGACAACCTCTATAGTAGTGTTGGTTTGAGAAAGAATTGTGAAATCTGTCTTGTTGACAGAGAGGTTTTTCTTGGGAGTAAATAATAACATTTTTGTTTTATTTGGGTTTAGAGCCAGATGATTATTAGCTATCCAGATTTCAGTAGTGGTAAAGGCATTTTGGCAAATCTGCAAAAGTTCTGTTGTTGATTTAGCAGAGCAAATTAAGGTTGATCTGTCTGCATATTTATACAACAGATGCATGTTTAAGGTAGGTATGGAAGTCATTTATAGAATACTAAATAAAAGGGGTCCTAATATAGAGCCTTGGGGGACACCTGTAGAAGAGTTAAGAAATGGGGACTAGGAGTTGTGTCATCTAGTGGATTGTTGTCAGGAGATACCTAGGGTGGAGAGTTTACTGAGGAGTAGGGTGTGGGAGACCGTATCAAAGGTTATTTATAGGTCAAGAAAGAGACCGGATGCAAATTTGCCATAATTTTTGGCTTGATTGACTGTGTCCATAAAGGAAATAAGGGCAGTGTGTCCAAGTCTAAAGCTATGCTGAGTTGGGGGGAGGAGATTGGTTTGTTATAGATAGTTTAGAAGTTGATAACAAATTTAGAGAGCGGGGAAAGAATTGTAATGGGCCTGAAATTAGAGATATCTGTATTGTTACCACCTTTATGGAGTGGAAGATGTATTTTTTTCCATATAGTTGGAACATAAGACTCTTGGAGAGATCTATTGAGAAGTATGCTGATGGGATAGGCAATAGGATCTTGCTGACATTTGGAGATATTCTGGAGGTAAGTTGTTAGGGTCACAGGAACCCGGTTTCAGTTTAAGGAGAAATTTTGTTATGGTGGTGATGGAGATGGGGGAGAAAGAAAATAAGTTGGGGGCTGCTTCCTGGGGGGGAGATTAGGATGATGGTTAATAGTAGTCTTAGTATGAGGAAAAGTGGTGGTGAGTTTTTGGCTATAGTGTTGATGAAGTGTGAGTTGCTATTTTACTGGCAGTTTTCTTGGGGAAAGGGCATGGATTGTTTTTTGTACCAGGGTTAATTAGAGATGAAATGGAGTTCCAAAATTTCTTAGGGTTTTGTTTGTAATTGTTTTGAATTTAGGTAGCATTGTTTTCTATCATTAATGATTAGGCATTTTGCTTGGTTACAGAGCTGTCTGAATTGTAACACAATACGACAGAAGTTTACTGACTTTAACTCAAGTAACTTATATACAAACTAACTACTGTAATCATACATGCTCACTCTCTGGCTGCATTTTCAAAATGGCCCTGGGAATAACACGTGCCTGCTATTTATATGTGCACGTTCAGTCCTTGTTATGCTTCTTAAAGACACAGCACATGCAGTCTGATCTACATCCTCCCTCTTTGAGAAATAGATCATGCAACGTTATGAATCTGTATTTGGCATGCAGATATTATAAGTAGTTCTTTGTCATGCAATTATACAAGATTAGGTACATCTATACAGTTAAGTCCATGTTGCTGTGTTGCTGCATATTTCACACTAGGCCTGGATATTCAACAATATTGTGTGATTAAAACTGTGAATTGAGTTTAGCAACTGGAGCTGTCTCTACAGAATGTTCAAACTTGGAAGTATTCTGAACATCTTCAGGAATAGAAGTATAACTTGAAACACACTCTGAAATGGGAACAACATCTGGTTCACTCTGACATCTAGACTCTACATCACATGAACAATGCTGTGATGATAATTCTGATACAGGAAGAAGATGCCTACAATTTCTCCTGTACTCGACTCCCTCAAATTTTACAAGGCAGGAGCTCGGCTAGGCACATATGCCTGTAACTTGACCATGAAGGACAAAGAAATCTGCTCTATTTATCATAACTGGACTTCTGGATAGAATGCTTCTTCAATAATTGAGCCTTGGTGGTTTTGTTGTTCTTAGCTTTAGGCTTTGATAAACTGGAACTAATAGGTAGCGTCATTTTGGTTTGCCTGGATAGAAGTGTTTGAGCAGGTGAGCCAAGTATATTGTCATGGGGTATATTTATGAGATTAAGTAAGTTCAAGAACACATCGGTATTATCATGCTTTGACCTTTCAGGTAACTGCTTTGCACTCTGCCCTGCATGTTCAGCTAGTCCATTTGCCTGTGGATATTCAGGACTGCTAGTAATATGTACAAAGTCACATTCTCTTGCCAATTTCTGAAACAACTGACTAGTAAACTAATTACCATTATCGGAAGTAACTTGGTGTGAACTACCATGGATTCAGAAATAACATTTCAACTTAGTAATAACAGTTGTGGATGTTAGGTTAGGTAGTAAATTAATCTCAAACCAATTAGAATAAGAGTCTACTAATACTAAGTAGTGTTGATTGCCCCACTCGAAGATATCAGTGGCTATTGTCAAGCAAGGTAGTTTAGGAACTGGATTTAGCTAAAGTGGTTCTCTCTGCAAATGTGGTCTAGTATTATTGCATACTGAAGAAGAAGAAAGTACTTTAACAATGTCTTTCAGTAATGAAAGCCAAAATACTTAATTTGCTCACTCTTCTCTTAGTGGATGCAGAACATGGGTGACCACGATGCAAAATCTGGATATATTCTTGTTGTAAGGAAACAGGAAAAACAATTTTAGAACCTTTGAAAATAATGCCATCTTCCATCAACATTTCATCTCTATAAGGAAAATAGGTTTGCACTTCAGGTGGTACACTAGATTGCTTTGATGGCCATCCAACATTAATATGGAGATTGAGCTTTTGCAAAATCAGATCAGTCTTTGTGTGATCTCTTAACTCATCAAGCCTAGTGGTAGAAAATTATGCATTGCCAACACATCAGAGTCAAAATTCTCTATGTCAAGCTGTTCCATCATATTTTTGGGCAATCTGGTTAGGTATCAGCCAGAGAGAGAGCAGTTTGCCTTTTGTATAGACCATTTTGAAGTTGTACTCTTGCAGTTTGGGCATCATTATTTGTAATCTCACTGGAGCTGAATGCATAGGCTCCTGAGAATAGTAACTAGTGTCTGATGGTCAGTTTTAATCTGAATAGCTCAATCATAAGTATAATCATGAAACTTGGAACATGCAAATACTATGGCCAAAAGTTCTTTCTCAATTTGAGCATATTGCATTTCAGTTTGGGTAAGTATTCTAGATGCATAGGCTACTGAACTGCACTCTTGAAGTATAACTGTGCCAAGACCAAATTTTGAAGCATCACAGGAAAGAATAACTGATTTATTCACATCATATTACCTTAGTGTAGGTGGGGTAGCAATGTTCTGCTTAAGGTCTTCAAATGCCTTCTGGTGTTGTTCTAACCATGACCATGCAACATTTTTGCACATTAGCTCTCTTAAAGTTGCTATCAACTCACTGATGTCTGGAATAAACTTGCCTAAATAGTTGACCATGCCTAGGTAATTCTGTAGAGCTTGAATATTATCTGGTGCTGACATCTCAAGAATAGCTGCTTGCTTGGTTGGGTCTGCTCTCAAGCCAGTACTGGTAAATAAATGACCTACATGTGTAACTTCTGGAAGTCTGAATTTGCACTAGGATTAATCTTCAAGTTTACTTCCCATGCTCTGTCTAGAACTCTCTTCAGGTTTCTGTCATGCTCTGCTTCACCATTGCCTCAAACTAATAAATCATCTACTATTATGGCACAAGGATAACCCAAAAAAATGTATTTGATTGCATGCTGGAAGACTTCACTTGCAGAATTTATTCCAAATGGCATCCTTAGGAATCTGTATCTGCCAAATGGGGTACCAAAAGTGGTTAGTAATGCGGATTTGCGATCAAGCATCACTTGCCAAATTAACTCTTTGAATCCAAGACAGAAAAAAACAGTGGCATTAGGTATTAGAGCTGTGACTTCTTCAACTGTGCACATTGGATGATGCGGTCTCTTCAATTCTTTGTTCAAATCGCTTGGGTCAATACGTATTCTGATTTCGTTGAAGCCTTTTTTGTGAGCTGCTGCTATAGATGACACCCATTCAGTTGGTTCTGTAAATGGACAAATTACACCTTGCTGGACCATTTTATCCAACTGAGCCTTAACTTTATCTTGCATAGCTATCAGAACTCTTCTTGCTGGTCTGACTACTGGAGTGACCTCTGGGTCTAACTTTATGGAATACACAACTGGAAGTTGCCCAACTTGTCATCGAAAACATCAGCATACTCTGAGAAAATGGCTTCAGAAAAATTGGAACTAGGATATGCACTTATGTGATGAACTTCTTTGGTAAAAGAAAGCAGATTCATTCTCACGCTATCTTTGAGATGCAATAAAGACTATACTGGTATTTGGACTACATAGAATAACAAACTGTAACAGTTCTTGGCTGAATAACATGAAAGCATCAGTGAACCCTTGGTTTGAATTTCTTCACCTCCATAAGCAATAAGCTTTGCACTACACTACTGGCCACATTGAGTTGCTCATTAGTTCTCACTTTAGCAAATGTGTCTGCTGCTGTAACATTGTACTTTGAACCAGTGTCTACCTTAAGCTCTGTGGGTTTACCATTGATCCGGACTATACAAAACACTTCACTTTTTGCCAATAAATTCACTGCATCAACTCTCACCAATTACTGATACACCATCCACATCGAAGGCTGACTGTTGCGCTTCTGCTTGATCACCTTGCTTTTTTGTGTGACTGTGTGGGCTTTACTTGATTTGCAAAGCTTTTGAAAATGGTTCCACTTTTTACACTTGTGACATTGCTGACCAAATGCTAAGCACTTCTCTCTTTTAGACTCATGACTGGCACCAAATGCAAACCACTTCTTTCTTTTAGACTCATGATTGGCACCACAATTGCGACAGTTAACAATAAAGCTAGACTTGGGTTTTTCTCATTCATGCTTGTACTGCATTGAGGAACACACTCCTTTAACTGAACTAGTCTTAGAACTTGCTGGAAAACTACGTGGTGTTCCTGGTGAGCCAGCAGGGACTGTGGCTGCCATGTGCTTAGGTCTACTTCTGTTAGCCAAGTGTTGCATGCTATCTACATTTGCTCTGGAGCCTACTGAAACCATGCTCTTGTCACTTGTAGGCATACTTGTTTATTTTTCTGTCACTTCATGGACCTGACAAATCTCAATGGCTTTACTCAACATTAAATCAATGTTACGAAGCAAAATCTTTCTCACAGCAGCACTATTAATATGACACATGAGCCTGTTATTTATTAACTCATCTTTTACGTCACCAAACTGACACATTTTGGCTTTGTTTCTCAGGTCAGTTATATAAGCTGCAAAAGTTTCCCCTGGTTTCTGATCTCTTATGTAAAACAAATGCCTCTCTAACGTAATATTCGTTTGGGGGGGTTATACATTTCCCTGAACTTGCGCTTCGAACACTTTGGGTCTTCCCTTGATTCAGCCTGTACAACAATATAATGATTTTTCACCTTTTCTGTCATATATTGCTGGT
This sequence comes from Protopterus annectens, assembly GCF_019279795.1. Classification (NCBI taxonomy): domain Eukaryota; kingdom Metazoa; phylum Chordata; order Ceratodontiformes; family Protopteridae; genus Protopterus; species Protopterus annectens. The sequence goes on along the minus strand of NC_056746.1, from coordinate 128,066,943 downwards.
GCATACACAAATGAACACTCTCTTTCTATAGCCTCTGACCATGCTATGTTTACTAAAATGAATGCCCTGGTGCGTGCATCTTTGTCTGAATAAGCTGCTTGTTTAAAAATATCATACTCTTGCTTAAATATTCTCCAATTCTCTGCAATATTCTGATCAAACACAAGTGGTAAGGGCTTTTAAATCCATCTGCCATATTAACACATACTAGCGAAGGATTTTACAAATAAGCATGAACACATACATATACCAGAAATGTATGCCAGTATTTTGTAACTTTGCCCAATAACACTATAAGTCATTGTGTAACTGAACTTTGTGAAACAAGTCTGTCAGGCACTGTAATACTCTTGATATTACTGCCTTGCAAGAAATCACCTTTTATCAGAGTAAGAAACATATCAAATAACTGCACGATGCAAGCCTCTATGTAACTGAACTTTGAGAAATAAGTCTCTCGGGCACTGTAATACTCTTGAAATTATTGCAAAAGTAATTTATTTCATTTTAAGAAACATTTCAAATAACAGCATATGTGAATGAACTGGGCAAGAGAAACTCAGAGTCAATAACATCTCAAAGTAATTATACTTTGCGAATAAACCGTACACAGCACACTGAAATTTCCCCAAAATGGTGGTACCCTACTAGACAATATTTTACAAAGCAAGAAACACTCTGAAATGGCAGCACTTTGCAAATAGACACACCCAGCACAAGAAACTTTTCAAAATGGCTGAACTTTGCACTTCACTAACGGGTTGCATTCTGCACACATATAAACTCTTTGGAATACATGCACAGTAATAAGCTCACACTGTAAGCACTTTTACACACTTTGAGATACTTTGAATAACTCTAGTTATGCCCTTGATAGAATACAAAGTTGTAGTTATGCCAAAACATGCAGTCACTTTGCTTTCTTTATGCTTAATGTGCCCTTTTTGCCCTTATTATATTCATTTTGCTCGTTTAATCTCTTTTCAAGCCCGTTGTACTTTTCTTGTGCTCATTTTGCCTTAAACATGCCCATTTTGCCTCAAACATACTCGTTTTACTTTAGACATACTCATTTTGCTTTTCTGAATCATTTTGCCAAATATCTTACTTTTAAATGATTTTCCTTAGTTAATAAACATTTTGTGCCTCCCACTTGTTTAGTAATGTGGTCTGTGGCCTTGTAATGCTCCATTATTATCTTTTTGCAAAATAAGCAGTTTGTAAAACCTTTACATTACCTTTGATTCTTTTCTGGCTCGTTTTTATGCTCATTTGTCTTAGTTTACCTTCACTGTCATCTCTGCACCTCATGACTCTGAATATCATTCTCTGGAATCCTTGCTCTGACACCATGTCGCTCTCCTATTTAGGACACAATAGAAGAGTCTTCATGGGTTCTGTTCAAGCAGCTTTATTATATACAAACATATTATGATAGAAGTTTACTGACTTTAACTCAAGTAACTTATATACAAAGTAACTACTGCAATCATACATGCTCACTCTCTGGCTGCACTTTCAAAATGGCACAGGGAATAGCACATGCCTGGTATTTATATGTGCATGTTCAGTCCTTGATATGCTTCTTAAAGACACAACACATACACTCTGATCTACAAGCATCATCATTGTAATTCCACTGTTATTAAAATCACCTCTTTCTGCCTGGTATTCAGTTCCTTTTCATTCTTCTTTTTCAAGAAACTCTGCTGATATTTTTGGCTCCTTATCAGAAACAAGACGACCGATCTTGTGAGATATAACACTTTGAAAAAATGAACAAGATCTCTGACTAACAGAACTAGGAGTAAAATATATATATATTTCTTTAAGATATATATATATATATATATATATATATATATATATATATATATATATATGTGGGATCCGGACACATGCTCGACTAGCATATGTCCGTGTATGTGTGCCTGTTTTGTAGATCGGACTACAGTGCGAGTAAGGGAAAATTCCCTTTTCCCCACTGTAGTGCGATCTTGGAGTGAGAATAATAAAGTAGGGGGGTGCGGGGGACAGAAATATAGATTTTTTTTTTAACTACACATACATGGAAGTGCTTTTTGATGTTAAGCACTTTCATGTATGTGTGTTCGATGTTTTGTGATTCGGACATATGCTAGTCAAGCATGTGTCCTAGACCCATATATATATATATATATATATATATATATATATATATATATATATATATTTTTTTTTTTTTTTTACTCCTAGTTGTGTTGGTCGGAGATCTTGTTCTTGTTCATTTTCGTTGCTTGGTACTTTGACTTTTATCCATGGTTGCTTCTTTGTTTATTGGACTTTGAAAAGATTAATTGCAATTCAAAGAAATATCAGTAAATTCAATCATGGGCAACTTGCCCACGCCTACTCATTCCAGAATGGGAGAGTGATAAGCAGCAGGAATGAGGCTATACTTCTTAGCTGAGGACAAGGAGTTTTCTCCTTCTGCCATATGTTCCAGAGCATTCATATCTGCTAAGACATGCGTGCCAGAGATGGCCTTTATCTGTCTCCCTTGCACTTCAGGCTTCTGGCAAAATATCTTGTCTCCCCCATAGTGTCTTTTTTTAGGTAATGCCATGACGTCAAAACTACCAACATTAAAATTTCATCAAAACGCAAATTAAAGGTCATGCTGCTAAATGCTAGGTGTCTAAACATGAAACTGCACTAATTGCAAGCATTCTTAACTTTGGAAGATGCTGACATTTGTGCAGTCACAGAAACCTGGTTCAAAGCTGTGAAGAACACCCCAGCCATATCAGGTTACTTATTTTATCATACATTCAGACCCCAAAACATGAGCAGCAAAGCAAAAGGAAGTAGAGTTGAAATATATATTAAAGATATACACACCTCCAGGCTAGTCAAACAGTATAACGCACAGGAAACACTCCAGGTGCAGTTAACCATTGACAAGACCCTATTAAAATCATAGCTAGCTACAGGCCCACAACTTTGACTCAAGTTGCCTACTCCACCTATTTGGACCTCTTCAAATCTATTAACATTCAACTTTTTACCCTGATCCTGGGCAACTTTAACTGTTCAACTATAGATTTTAAGAACTGCTCCTGCCAAAACACAACTTCCCATAGATTCCTTGATTTTGTCAATGTAAATGCCTTGGACCAGCTGGTAGACACCCCCACAAGAGATGATAATATCTTAGACTTGATATTAACCAGCATGAATAACTACTGCAGCATCCCTACAGTGTCAGCCTCAAAAAAGTGGTCACTTTTGAAGTCACCATCTCCCTCGACACCCCCCTGGCTAAGGTCAAACAAAAAAACTTCTCCAAAGCTGATTACAACCTCCTGAGGGAAGGAATAAACAGCTTCACAGCCCCCTCCCTCTTCGTAGGAACTGGCACAAATGCCCACACCTACACCAAAGTGCTATATGAGCATTTATATAGCTGCATGGAATCAGGAATACCCAACAGGACAAAATCATCCTCCTCGTGGAAGAGTAAACCTGTCTGGTGAACATCTGCAATAAATAAACTCTATAATAAAAAGAAAAAAAATTGCTGTCCAGGACCAAGAAGGAGCAGCTGCCTAATTGGAAGCAATCTCACCTTAGCCTGAACAAGCAAATAAAAGCACTAGTGAAATCCTCCAAAACAAACTTAAGAGTCCAAACTGGCCACATCTACTAAAGACAATCATAAAGCCTTCTTCACATATCTCCGCAATATCAAGGGAAGAGCTCAGATCTGTTCAGAACTGCTGATCAGGGACACCACATACACAAACATTGTAGATACAGCCAATCTGCTGGCAGACAAGTTCATTAAAAACTTCACCCCTCTGTCCCCCCATCAGTAAATCAGGACATCCCCAGCACCTGCCCCCCTTATCTCTAGAGAGAAAATCATCACTGCCCTCTCAAAGGTAAATAATACAGCCTCCATGGGACTCAGTAACATCCCAGGCTTACAGGAACTCATGCAGGAACTTGCTGCGCCATTAGGCATCCTATTCAACCAAACCCTGAGTACCAGCTTCGTCCCCATCGAGTGGAGGACAGCTACTGTCATCCCTTTGCACAAAGGTGGAGCATTCACCAATCCAGGAAATTATAGACCCATCAACCTAACTAGCCTGATCTGCATGTCCATGGAACTGATTATCATGGACCTCATTAACAAGGACATTGGCAACCTCCAAACATTTGATCACACATAGTTTGGTTTCATCAAGTGGAGGTCATGCCTGTTAAATCTGGACAACTTCTTTGAGACAGTCACCAAAGCAATGGGCGAAGGGAAAATGGTGAACACTACCTACCTTGACTGGGCCAAAGCCTTTGACATTATTTCCCACTCGGGTATAATAGATCAACTCTCTCAACTAGGCATCAATCCATATGTTACCAGATGGGTAGCAAACTGGCTCACTCACAGAACCCACCTAGTCAAAATAGGGGAAGCCACCTCAAGCAGTAGACCTGTAATGAACGGTGTCCACCAGGGATCAGCATTGGGGCCTCTGTTGTTTGGGATATACTTTTCTGAGGTGCAGGCCAAAGCCAGTGGGCTATACCTGAACAAGTTTGCAGATGTCTGCAAGCTGGGCACTGTCATCAATTCCTCTAGTGATATGGACATCATCCAACAGGGTCTCATGCAAACAAATGACTGGTGCCAGAAAAAATGGCCTCAAAATGAATGCCAAAAAATGCATCATCATCCTCTTTGAGGAGAGTGACGTCCCCACAAATTATCACATTAATGACAAGGTTCTAAGCATGCAGCCAGTCGTGAGAGACTTGGACATCCAGGTTAATATCCAACTGACTTTTGACCACCATATTGCATCCGTTGTATGGAAAGTTTTCTACATGGCCTACCTCATTAGGAAGGGTATCTCATCCAGGAACACTGAGGTCATAACATGCCTGTATTCTTCCCTTATAAGACAAATTATTGTGTACAACTCCCTTTTTGGCATGCCCTCACAAAGCACATGCAGCAGCTGGAGAGACCACAGAGGTTCCTCACCAGGAGAATCTAGGGCCTCAAACATCTACCCTACACAGAGATGCTAAAAGCCCTGGCCTTCTACTCAGTCTCATATAGACTCCTCAGAGGTGACCTTTGTCTAGCATACAAAGTGATGTCAGACCCCGCCTTGATGGGACTGCTGCAAATCTGCCAGTCAAGCTCCACTTGAGTAACCCACACTCATGACCTCAGCCTTATCTGTGACATCAATAGGACTTGTTGGTGAGACAGATTTGTGTCCTAGAGATGCCCCCTTCTGTGGAATAGACTCCCTCTCCACATCACTCATTAACCCTTTTATGCGCAACCTGGATAAGTGGATGGGGAACAGAAAACCCTGGGATTCCACCTGTGTCCCTGCTGGACAGGGGCATCAGGTCCTGACTTGTCAGAACATGGACTAAATTCTTGTCTAGGCTTGTAAGGGCCTCAGGGTAAATAGCCTTGTAACTTTCTATGATCCTATGGCTGGCATGCTGTAGGTATCTGCTGAGGGTGTGGCTTCCATTTTTGCAAGTGATATTACCTTATTTCACTCTACCCCTCCCTAAAAGCAAACACCTTCACTGATCTTTGATTTCTACCAGAGATTCTAACTTTAGATAGCAAGATTTAAGCTAGAATTACATTAACATCTGACAGGTGAATATTACATCTATAACATACCTACCTTTTCTGTTTGAGAGAGACAGAAGAGAAAAGCTGAGGTAAACTTCATTTTCCAATTAGTTATCTTAAAGAAGTTAATTTAAAAAGTATCAAAGTTGTGTTTAATTGCATAGCTGAAATGTGCTCTCCCATGAGTTTTCCTCTCACTATGACCTCCATAATCTTATAATAGTGTTCAAAAGTATTCCATAAATTTTACAGGCACCTAGAAATATCTTTGATGGCAGTTGGAACCTATAAAGATTCACAGTGCTGAAAATGTAGCTCTGAGCTTCTCAAAGAATGACTCATTTCTGACTTATTGAGGGTTATTTTTAGTTTTTCCCACTACTTGACTTCAGTGTGCTGAGGGAGTAGAAAGGCATTACTTTCCTGAGTTTAATTTATGTATTAGTTTCCCCTTCTGGAGTATGGTATAAATATTGTCAAATAAAGCATTTCTTTGTATGGAAATCCTGCTTCAGGCAGTTTGTTAAGAAAACTTGCCAGAATCTGTATAAGTAACAGAGAAGGTTCATAGGATCATAGGTGTATACTAAGCTATAGAATATTAGGACCCTTATAAGCCTAGCTGTGAACCCAAATTTGACCCACAGATTTGATTTGTATAGGGGTGATTTACTGACTGCCTCTATCTATCAGATGCAAGACCAGGAGTGAATTTCTGATTACCCATACATTGATTGGTCCAAGATGTGCCTAAACAGAGTTAGGGCAGAACCCTGATTCATATGGATGGGGAGTGTGTTCAAGAGAAAGGGAATACTCTGAGGAAACATATTGATCACTCCAACATGTCCTTTTTAAGATGCAAGCACAATTTAGGTCTTTTGATCTAGTAGTTTTGATGCTTTTAATCAAAATAGGGTCCAGGGATGCCCTGTACAACAGATATAATCACCTCTCAGAAGCCTGTATCATACTGAGTAAACAGACAAGGCTTTGAGACGATCAATGTAAGACTCTGTGTTTGCTCCCTGTATTCTTTTTGTAATGAACCTTTGTCGATATTCTAGTTGCTGCATATGTCTGGTCAGGTACATAACAAAGGGGCAATTTATTCTATGATGAGTCTGATAAGGGCCAACTACAGTGTACAATGACCTCTCTGGACCTAGATGCCATACCGTTACTAATAAGTTGAGCAACCTACAAGAATTCTCTTACTAACTTGGATACATGCTGGTTGAAGGATAAGTTACTATTTACATGCATTCCAAGATCCCTGACTAAAGAAAAAAACTTTTAGGGGTGGTTTATTAATGATGCAGTTACCCAGGGAGTATGACTTCCCAAAAGGTACTATAATGCACTTTTTGGTATTGAGTTTTTAGTCTCGGCTTTAGAACCAATCCATTGTCTGTTTTAGATGGCCCTGAAAGGTGTTCTCATTTTTTAAGGATTCAATGACTGCTACCAGTTTGCAATCATCTGCAAACTTGGAAGCCAGAGGCCTTTCACATTGTGTTTAACATCCAAGAAGTTGGTGACAAAGAGGAGTGGGCCCAGTGTAGACTCTTGTGGGAACACCACTGGTGACCAGCCTATTTGTGGAGGTTGCCTAACCAATCTTAATCTCTTGGGTCCTATTAGTGAGCCAGCAAAATGTGATAAAGGGGTTTATGCCTAGTTCCATATGTTTGTTGACATTGCCTGAGTGGGGTATTATATCAAATGGCTTAACCAGTTCTAGGTACACAGTTTGTTCCACTTTCCCTTCATCCATTGCCTCAGTGACCTTTTTAAGAAGCCCACCAGGTTCACTAACCATCATCTACTTTGACAAAGCAAAACTGGGATGGATCCAGTGTTTGGAAGTTTCCCTTGTTAGTGTTGATAATTTCCATTATAATTCTTTCCATGGCTTTGGAAATAAGACTAGTCAGACTAATGGATCTGTAGTTTTCAGGATCTATTGAAGGTCCTGACTTATAAAGGGGGATGATTGTTGCAGTTCTCTATTGTTGCGGCACAAAGCCTATTTTAAGACTATAGTTAAAGAGTGACTCCAGAGGCCCTGATAAGTTGTATTTTACACTATTCAGGAGACATATTTAGTGAGCACAGCTAATACATGCTCCCTAATCATAGTTGGAGGGGTTATGTTTGAGGGTATTTTTCTTTATGTTTAAGGGTAAGGGGGTGGTAAAGTTAGAACTGAATTTGTCTGATAACAATAATGCTGGCTTGGTGAATGTAGCTCCACTAACCATCAATTCAGCACATTGCTTTGTGTTGCCCTTGAGGTTTATGACATAGCTGTAGAAGGCCTTATGGTTATATTTCAGCTGGGAGACTGTTTTAACCTCAAAGCTGGCGTTGTTTGACCTGATTAGACCTCTTAGTTGCCTATTTATTTTGATGAGAGAGATTTTATCTTTATGGAAATTACTCTTCCTGATTTTTGCCATTTTTTTTCCTTTTGTTGTAATTCCTGTTTAATTTGGGATGCCACCAGGGTCGTTTGTTTCTGAGGCTAATTCTAGGCTTACTTCAGGTAGGTACAGCAGCCTGTATGCAGCCATTTACATGACTGTGCAGAGTTTCTGAGAGTAACTCACCATAGTCTACTGTGTTCTTATGGTTGGAGGGGTACAGAATTTTGACAATTTATCACTTAATCATAGGCATCTTGCCTTGGAATAGTTCCTGATATTGGTTTTACTGGGGTATGGAGTTTATCTTGATTTTGGAGGACACAGGCTTTACAATTGGACCTTATCAGGGAAGATGGGATATTGGGGGTGTAGTGTTCTCCCATATTTGTAAACATGAGGTACAGTATGTTGGAGCCTGTAGTAGGTATATTCACTGTTTGGTCAAGGGTATTTATATGTATGAAGTCCAGGAATCTCTTTGGCTGTAGATGTGAGACCACATAATAGTCTCAGTCTATAGAGAGGTAATTAAAGTCTTCCATGATTAGCGTGTTACATTGGATGGTAAGTATCTCCAGTAGGTCCACGTATGTATTGTCAGCTTCTTGGGATAGGGTTCCTATTAGATGACCGAAGACGCATTCTATTGAATGCATCTTGGTCGAACTTAAAACAACGAAAAGGCAAAATAGCAAAGTGGCTTTTAAGTGAATTCTTTCCCAGGGAAAGAATTTGCTTGGCCACTTCCATTACCTTGCCATTTTCGGCACTGTAGTGCGATCTCGGAGTTGGTATATTTAAGTAGGGGGTGTGTGGGGTGTGAAGCCCCCCACTTTATGTATTATTTCAATTTTTTTTTCTTTTTTTTTTTTTGGAACAGCGATTTTTTTTCCCTTGGAAAAAAAATCGCTGTTCTGAGCTTTCGAGATTGTAAGCTTTCGCTTACATGGGGTCGATTATTCATCGTTTGCTTTTTTAAGCATTCGATGATATAATATAGACCCTTGGGATATGGAGGGTGATCTATAGCTGGCTAGAATGTGGTACAGGATATTGTTTCTGGTGACCTGCACGTGGGGAAACTTCAACTCATCATCCCATTTAACCAGCCTAGAGGTGTTCTTGTTATTGATGTATATCAAGACACCTCCACCTTTACCGCCATTCTGTGAAGCTACTGGTCTAAAAATGTGGAAGTGTGGAAGGCACTGAAACCTTGCACTGTTAGGATAGTCTCTATCTCTTTAAACTTTGTCTTGGTAACTGCCCAGATGTTTATACTCTTGAGTGTGAGGAGGGTGTGGAGAGAATGCATTTTTTTTTAGGCTCCTGGCATTCAGCAGTAATACCATGAGTGTCAAATTAGTTGATTTTGCAATGTTGGTAATTTTGTCAAATTGGAATTGCCTAAAAAGCATCATGGAGGGTAGATAAGGTTTTAGTCGGTATTCAAAAGTTTAGATGGGACAGGTGCAGACCATCCTTGGCAAAGCAACATGTTCTGTTAACCATGTTTTCCCAAGATGACAAATATTGGATTCCCTTAGAATTACATCAAAAAGACAGCCAATTGCTGAAATCAGTCATCTTTGCTCATATTGTGGAATCACCCTTGGTGATGGTAATATGCTGCTCAATGTATTGTGACATCATCCTCGGTGATGGTAATATGCTGCTCAATGCATTGTGACATCATCCTTGGTGATGGTGATATGCTGCTCAATGCATTGTCACATCATCCTCAGTGATGTAATATGCTGCTCAATGCTAAGCTCATACCAGCCTAAGACATAGTCTGAGAACTCCATAGTGTCTGTTTTCATATAGTTCAGAAAGGTATGTCTCAGGTCATTTACATCTACATGGACTATGATGGAATCATACTTATACTTGTGGTATAATGTCATGTGTAGGGGGAGGATGGCAGATCCTGGCTCCAGATAAGCAACTAACACTTATCTTTTCCTTGTTCAGGATTGTTAGGGGGTATTATTATGTCTTGCAATGGGGTCCCCTATGACAAGAGTCCTAGGATATGTGTTTGTTTGCCTTAGGGGCTTTGTTTTTGGGGGTCGACTAAGACTGACAGTAAGTGTGGTGTTCATTTTTTTCTGAATGCCTTTGGGCTTGCTAAGGTGTAGCTTTGACAGTGGGTGGTCTAGGGAATCTTTGCTGTTTAGGAGATTGCTTTTAAGTGCCTCAGCATATGTTAGCTATTATGTGTGTGTTGTGTACTATGTGAGGTGGACGTTCTGTGTGTTGATGTGTGCCTGTATGAGAGGATTTAGTCTCCAGTGTAATTGTGCAAGTACACCTCTTTTATACTGTGTCTATTTTTTAAGGATTAAGTGATTTTTGATAAACATGATACAATTTCTACATTGCCTCAAATGCCCATATTCACCAATTTGGCTACATAAAAGTTAGTAAATTGTATATCCATGCTGTTCAGTCCTTTTGTGAGCTACAATGGGGAGATACATTGGGGTTAGAAGGCTATTAAGGGTGCTTTGTTGGTGCAGACTAATAAAGGTGCTTTACTGGTGCATGTTAAACAGTACTAAATTCTACTAACTTTAGTGTTTATACAATACTGAAATCTACTAAAGCTAAAGGTACTGCCAATCAACACCCATCTAGCTGCTCAAAGCACGTCAGCAAACAAGGTATTTACTTTTTATTTACTGTTTTAAAAGGTATAATTTTATGAATTGATCTATAGGGAGAATTTGCCTTCTAGGTGTTTGCTGCTGTATGGGGCACTACTAACTGTCACTGCACCATGAGCACCTCCACGCACACACTCCAAATTGCTAGCAGCAGAGAAAAAACAGAAAACTTACTAATAAGCCATCCAGCCAGTAAAATGACTACACTATGACCCATTTTGTGTGTTTCCCTATTAAGACAGACCAGGTAAACACCTCCTGCTACAAGATGAATAAAGCTAGACCTCCTAATGTTAAAACAGTAGAAGAGGCCAACAAGTGCAATGCTGCTTCAAACCAGTTAAACAACAAGCTGAAAATCCCTTGCTGAAGGTAATTTCAGGACAGGCTTATAGCAGTAACACTGACAGGAAGAGCAATTTTTTTTTTTACAAATATAAAGTGAAATGCACAAATAAAAGCAGGAAATAGGAGCAATCACTCAAAATAACTAAAACAAGTGCAATTCAGCAATCAGAAGTACATAGCTTTGCCTAAATGGCACTGGATAAAAGCAAAACACTTCGGGAACACAGGCTAGGATGCCAAGCTTTGTCGAGGCCTAAGAAAATGAGCAAAGCACAATATGTAGTATAGGAGGTTTGATCAAGAGCAACACTGGTTTGCTGAGGGGGTTCTCACTATCATGGATCTGGAAACCAATGGGTAGTAAAAGTACATAAATCGCTTATACAACAGACAATAGCAATGGAAGAGGGAATGGACTAAACCTTGTCATCACAATAAACAAAACATGCTGGAGGGATAGGTTCCTGAACCAGAGACTCCCCAGACTCTGGAATAGATTGCCCATACATGTCAAGCAGAGTGCCTCTTTGGACCTCTTCAAGAGGAACCTTGATGATTGGATGGGAGAAAGGAAATTCACCCCAGGGATCACGTCAGTCGCCTTGCTAGACAGGGGTCCAGGAAAGTAAATAATGTGGGAAGAAATAGCGAGGGAATTGTTATGGCTAGGCTTGTATAGGCCCTAGGGCTGATAGCCTAGTACCAACCTATGAACCTATGAAGATTACCATAAGGGGTGGAGGTTAGAGACGCAGCCTTATAAAACCACAACATGAAAAGTGTGAGAAGGTTAGAAAACAATTCAAGGATAAAGCAGGGTAGCTACAGGGGGATACAATCAAATAATGCCAATAATGGAGCTCTTTCAGAAACTTTAGTAGGGCAAACACAAAGCACAGGGGAACAGAAGGTACTTAAATGTATCATTAAGCACATAAATGACAAGCAGAATATAAAACTGTAGGAGCAAAACTGGAATATTAACATTGTAAAAGCAAGTGAAACAGAAATCCTGGAGCAAGAAAAAAAACAAAAACACAAAACAATACTCTACTGAAATTCTACTACAGTTTAAGACACCAGACTATAGGAAAATTTACCAATAACTCTGTTTATATTCAATTTATGCATTATCTAATCATTAGAAATCATAGCTCTGTCTGACAGAAACTGCTTTTAGTGAATAAGCTCTTATTCCATTCAGATGTTATATGCAAGCAATTAATCAGATGGTTGGCAAACCAGTTTCAGTTTCAAAAGCAGTGGACGTGACTTTATGCTAGGACTCGTCGGTAGTTCTTAGACTGGCTGATGAGTTTTGATTGGCATGAGATATGGAAGGGAGAAGATCATTCAAATGTTTGTATTCAGTTGCTAAATTTATTCAGTGGCATTTGTTACACCAAGAGATTCTGGAAACTTCACCTACTTCCCAATTGCCTTACATTTTGTGCTAGAGTGGTTATACTGCTGAATAACGTTATTAAATCAAGAGCTTAAATTAACTAATCAATTAATTAGATTAAATCTTCCATAGACCTGCCATGATAGTCTTGCTAGTGTCACCCAACAGCTGTTCGTTACCACAAATGAATGTATTAATATTTACTACAATTTGTTTAAGATGAGAGTTTGGGGGTCAGGGAAAAGCATAGGGTTTGCAAAGTCCAAGTTCTACTTAATTTGACATTGTTCTTTTTTGAATAAAATGTTTTAATTACGAAGACATGGACACCAAGATGAATTTGAACATCCTCAGTCTTTATTTTTCCTATTTAACTGGAAACCTTCCTTAAAACCGGGGGGAGGAATAATTAATGACAGTTTTATATTTCTGGCAGCTTTTACATAGTTGCCTAATAGAGAACCAGCATGTTTTCCATGATTTTTATCATTCATGCTTGTCAAGCCTAGGTCCTGGCTGCTCATCTGTTCCATACTATGATACTAGGTTTTATATGTTCTTCTAGCAGACCAGCAATCTGTTTCCTATAGTTTTTTAAACTTGCAATTTTATTTCTTAAAACTGGCACCTGATTACACATTCCGGTTAGCTGAAAGGGTAAAAGGCATTCTTGATTATCGTGTTGTAAACATTAAGTTGTACTGATGCATTATTTTAGTTGCTAGATAATGGGACATAAAGACAACTCCTAGTAATGCTGTCAACATCTCACTGCATAAGCATTTTTGAGGTAGTATCAAGTCTCTGAGATTTCTTAATATTTTTGATTATGTTCTATTTTTTTAATTGAAACAGAGTTGCAAATACTTAACTGAGTGACTTATTAATTAATAATAGGTACCACATGAAAGGCAGTAGGACTACAAATCAGGGGCACAGATCAAAAGCCTGTGAGTGAATATCATTATGTGAAGTCCCTATCACAGTAGATGGACAGGCCTTGAGAGATGATGACCGCTCCACATACCTGGACCATATTGTTATCAAGATAGGAGATGCAGATGATGATACTAAAGCCAGGATCATCAAAGTGCAACATGCTTTTGCTACCCCAAAGCCATTTTGAATGAATAATAACATTAGTGGACATATGATATTATCAACACTAGAATCAATATCATATTGCCTTATGGGCCAGGGACCTGGGCTTTACACAAGAATATCACTTGCAGACAGAAAGTGTTTATTAATACCTGCCGTCAACAGATCTTGTGTATCCACTAACCTGAGAAAATTTCCACCCTGGAGTTCTGGTGAAAAATGAAACAACCCATGATATAAAAACTGGTATGAATTGTGCACGTTTTGTAGAAGAATGAACAGTACCCCATGATATGGTTTGGACTAGAAACCTGAAGGAAAATGCAAGGGAGAGACCATTTGAGATTTTGAAGTGGATGAGGTGCAGAACAAAAAACAGATTACATGTCATAGAATAAGGCAAAGAAGGTAGCACAAAACACAATGGCTTGCAGTAAAGGCCCTATGCTCTGACTGAAGAGAAGATTAATAAATAAGACTAAATCAGTACCGCATGAAAGTTCAGAGTGTGGGAAGCAAAACTACCTTTATTGTCTGGTATGTATTACACTGCTAATGGCAGCAGCTGTTTATCATTTGATATGCATGTTTTCATATTTTTACTCACATTTTCCTAAGTAATTGTGTTATTGATAATTACTTGAGTTATTGATTACTGAGGAGCACCACATGAAATATCAGGACAGTACACATTAATTTAACACTATTGCTACCATACAAAATGCACTACACAGGATAAGATGCCAGTAGTTTATGTCATAATTTATACAGGCAATATGCTTCCTTATATTAATTTTATGCAAACATGTGACTTTTAAAAGTTACCTTCTGAAATCTTAGATGACGGTGAAAAAAATTATCACTTGTAACTGGAGTGCAGATTTTATAGCTTGATAGACACTGGGTAAGGCAGTGATATGACCACTTTGTCCACATTAGGAGCTTTGCAAAGAACTTGTAGTTTGGAGGATATTTTGAGTGAGATTAATATTCAAAATTGTTATGATATTCATCATGCTGAGTGTGCCTTGCAGAAGATATGCAACATGGTAATATAGGACTTTGATCACAGCCCAGTAGTAAAAATGTCCTGGACCACCAACTGGGCATGCAAAAAAACTAATAACCAAATACAGCAAAAAACATGACAATGGTGCACATCAGCTCAAAAAACACTGAAAAGACTTTTATTCCAATCAGGTTAAAGTGTTTTAATCTTAAAAAAATCATTTGAATAGAGACTTTCTCTGATGTCAGGAAGGCCTGGTACATGCAGTGAGCAGCTGCTGGCCAACTGCAGAGAGGCTAATGAGGGAGAAGTGACTTCTGGAAGATAAGTGTTTCATAATTTGCTGGTCTAGGTAAAAAAAAATCCTAATTATAGTCAATGCATGATGGTCAGAGAAGATTATACTTTCTCTCTGGGGGGGGGGGGGGTCATTAATGTTGTGAGTGCAGGGATGTTCTTATTTGCCAAAGAGAACAATACTGCATTTCTTTGTTTTTTGAATTGTAAAGAATTGGTTAATCAAGGACTCAACATTATTAATGTTTTTCTGTGCATTTGCACATGTTCTAGGCATCAGCATTATCTAGTGTGCACATAATCATGACGCCAGGTATACATTTCCGCTTTTCTTCAAAGTCTTGCTAAAACTTTAGAAAGGGTTGTATTAAACCTTACTAAATGCAATCTTGACTCGTGGATATATTATCAACACTTAATAAGTGGTCTAACGTACTCATGTTAACACACTCATAGTCACTTCTCTCTCAGGGGATGCAGGACAACCTACTGGGGCACTGTTTACAAACAAGCTTTCCACTCCATTTTACATATTCTCCTATTATGTGAACTTAAATTCCATGGGCTAGCTAGCATGTCATTTCAGTGGTCTAAGCACCAGTTATGTAATTGAACATTTCATGTGCTCAAACGGAGGGCTTTCTCATCTCCTTATATTTCATCTACTTGACTATTGCAATGGTCAGTCCCAGGCGGCATGCTATTAAGCTTATCTCAAAATCCTATAACATTTTAAAACAATCCTATCAAGCTGCTACCTTAAACAGATGGCAAGCAAATCCTACTCAAGTCAGTGTTTTCCTAGCTTATATGTCTGACTTCCATATTGCATACAATACATTTCATTTAGTTTAAAAGCAAACATCTTGACATCAGTTTTGGTAAAATCAAATCCATGTTGTTCAGGACAGTTGCCCAAATAACACCTTTCTGCTGCTTGATTAAGTACTGTCTGCCCCTGTTTCTGTTATCTATACTTTGCTCTTCTCTTCACTTTTAACTGCCCTGTTTTTCAAACGCACAGATGCTCCATATATTTTGCTTAGTAATGTACTTTATAGACTGTTTCTTTAACTCCATCTTCATTTAATCACTATCGCTGCTGTATTGCATTTCATTATATCAATGGCGCGACACAGATACTTCACAGTTTCTATCTGAGGGAGTAGTTCTTGTTACATGCAGCTCATAGCTCTCTTCTCTACTTAATTATTAATACTCCTCTGCTGTAATGTTTTATGTAGAATTTTGATTTGTTCATTTTCTGTCAGTTTGCCCTTTTCTGTGTTGTTTGCGCTTTTTTCTTTCTATTGTATTTTGTTAAATTGTCTCCCAGGCACAACTACTAAATAGTCCAGATGGATCACTGTTCCACCCTAGTTAACAGATGGATATAAACAAACAATCAAATAATTAAATAAATACATGCATAAATATTTAAAAATAAGTAAATTGTGTAATTCCCTACTTTATCAGCACTGTAGGATCTCCAGTAAACCTTGATGTTTGCATTGACATATTTATATCCATTTCACCACATTTAAATTAAACATGATAGTCATTCTAAACCAGAACAGACTACAAGCTATGCTCGACAAAATTTGTGAATCGTGATAAATTTTACAAGTAAAGAACCTTACTGAGTAACCATGATAAAAGCTAACTGCCCACTGATTACACTTCAGGAACACACTTCTAACAGGCTATCTGATTGAGAAAGTCATGAAAGTACCTTTACAGAAATGGCTATTGCCCTGCAAATTCTAAATTCATTGCATACAAACTCAAACTCAATATTCATTTCCCATCATGCACTGCTGGCAGGTAGTACAGCATTTTCAGTGGTTGTCCCATGATTATGGAATGCTGTCCCACTTACCTGTCAAGCATAGACTACACTATCATGTTTTATAACTCACCTAAGAAACATTTTTATTTCATGGAACTGGTGTAGGGCATTACCCAGGAGTGTAGCCACCCACATTCTTCCTAACGTATTATACCCTATATCATTCTGACTCTTCTTCTTTCAGCTTTTCCTGATTAGGGGTCACCACAGCAGATCATCTGTCCACTCATGATTGGCAGTGGAGTTTTACATTGTCAAGTTGCCAGCCCAGCGCCCAACCTTCCACAGAAGGCACACCCACACACACACACACACACACACACACCTAGGGCCAATTTAGAGTGTCCAATCCACCTACATCTTGTCTTTGGGACGTGGGAGGAAACCAGACCACCCGGAGGAAACCCACGCGACCACAGGGAGGACATGCAGACTCCGCACAGAAGGCACCCCAGCCGAGAATCAAACCGGATAACCTCTTGCTGTGAGGCAGCAACACTAACCGCTGCACCACTGCAGCTGCCCTACATCATTCTAATACTTGTTTATTCCAATTCATTTGCTAGGATCAAGGAAAACTAAGTTTTACATTTGATTGTCTTTATTTATGGATATTTTTTTTAATTTGGGATTAGCACAATAAATGAGGTTTGGGATCAAGCCAATTTGTTCAGGGACATCTTCAGGAAAGGGTCAGGTAGTATTAGTAGTAAGAATTAAGATGGTAGGGGAAAAAGGTCAATTTGGTGGCGATGGAAGGGTTAAATTGTGAAAGTAGGAGGGACTTAACTGGTTATGTGTGAATCAAACTGGGTAAGGGATCAGATTTTGGTGTGAACTTGCTACGTGCAGGTAGTACATCCAAGACGACCAGTAGGTAGTGCTGTACAGGTAGATTGTTAAGTAGTTAGAGGAGTCATATGGCCATTTTTTTTTTTTGGTTCTTCTTCTTCTTCTTCTTTCTATTGAAGTCTGGTACTTGGGAGTGACTTTGAACGGCTTTAGAGTGCACTTTTGTTTAGTTGTCATTTAGTTGTTAGGGTGGCTTAGTTAGTTGTAGTTATTGTGGGTTCAAGGGGACTTTGAAGATGTGATTCATTTTTGTTAACTTGTCAAGGGTCATTGGGGTTGTTCTGATTTTGCTGGCTCTGCGTAACTAGCCATTGTACCATTAGACTTGGTTTTGTTAAATTGGAGACGTCAGATTGTTTCTGTGAAGATTGATAGTGCCTGCCTATTCAGAGTTTGAGTGTGTGGAATGCGAGCATGGTGAGCCAAATAATTAACTTAGTGGAGCTGTCCCCAGTTTCATTAGTGATAGTGGAGTGCTGGCCTTTGTGTCTCCCCATTCTGGCACTTAACCGCACTCCAACAGCCCTGTATTGCAGTATGGATGTTGAGTGTTGTCTCTATTTTTGTGCGTTTGACCTCATTGTCTGTGGCTTTATTAGATTTCTTGCTCTTAGAGGTTGAGAAGTGTGGTAGTCACATAGTGTCCATTTAGAGTCCTGGGGGTGGGGTCTTGAGTGATGAGGGTAGAGGATGAATATTTGAAGTGTTGTGCCACAAAACAATCAGTGATGCGATTAAGCAGGCGGGCAACTATTGAAAGTGACCTAGGTTAGGGAAATTCCAATCATATTGCAGCTAAATTGGTCCTTTGCATACTTAGTGGAAGCATATGCTTCAGTTAACTGTTTTCGTTGTATTGGTCCAGTTAGCTACCATTAGTGTGGAGGTACAAGGTAGTTTCTTTTCGGAGCAGGTAGATGGGAGAGGGGACTCCTGGGCTATATCATTCACTGGTGGTGGTGGTGTGATGCTGCAACTTTCTTGATGCTGGTATTGTTCTAGTGGAACTGTGAATGGTCAGTTCACATAAAGATCCATTGCTGTTCACCTACTTGGACAGAAATAAATTAATGTAGATGCCAGCATAGTTATTTTTAGGGAAATAAATCGTATACTGTTGTCAGGTTATAACATTTTTGCTTCTTTAGCCTTGCAGCCACAAGGTTGGCATTATGATTACCTAGTAATCCCTCCTAAAACTTGTTACTTTTGGAAACGTTGCAAATTACACTTAATAAATCATGACAATAATTAGAGTTATAAATTTGTGGCAAATCATTACAGACTGAAGTTAGAAAATAATGACAAACAATTTGTCCAGATTTATTTTCTCTAAGAGGTTGAGAGATGCATTCTTGCCTCATGTTTTTGGTCCATTTTCATAAAATGGTGGTTTTCTGGGAAAGTATTGGCAAGCCATTGAGGGTTGAAGTCAGAAAATAGTGCTGGACATTTGTGTTTCAGATTTCGTGTTCATTGGAAGACGGTAGTGCTGGACCTGCTATGCTATCAACTTTATATGTTTGTAAGAGCAATATTTAAAGGTTGTCCCTGTTATTGGTACTTTGTTCCCCCATGATTTATGGCTTTGTCCATATTTCTTGCTCTAAGGGTTTGAGTGGTATGCTTGCACACACTTTTATTGCTATTTGCAGTAAGCATACCTTGCTACTAAACAGATGTTGCAGAATGGCCAGATTTTATGTTACACTTTAGGTCAGTTCTTCATCAAACTTTGGTGGGTTCCCAATATTTGAGTCCCCAGACCTGAATGGGAGCTTAATGCAGATGTTTAGTGGTTGACCTGGTGGTAATGTTTTTGCCTCACAGACACAAGGTAAAGGGTTTCTGTTCAGATCTTTTCTTATTAAAATTTTAAAAAGATAAATAGAAGATAATAGCATTTCATTCAGGAAAAAATAATTAACATAGTAAAAAGCAAAAAACAAGCATAGACAAGATGTTAAACTATTTTAAAGAACACATGAAACAATGTTTTAAAACAACTATTTACAAGGGGTGTCTGCTAACTGATAAATCATTTTAAAAACGAGTTTAAATTATTCATAGAAAAGCAATCATTGTTTATTTAAAAGTTCACTTAGTGTTTTTGAAGAGTGGTATGCGAAAGTGATTCTTGCAGATCTTGATTTTCTTGTAGTAAGTTCCAGATGGCATACTTGAGAGGCGATGTTCAAGAATTCGTTAAAGGAGGGAGATTCTCATTACTACTTTCCTTGCAATTGTTAATATGCCCCACATGATTGGATACTTCAGTCTTGTAACACACTCAGGAATCAGAGTATTAAAAAGGACTAAGGATTTAGTTAAGATAAATTTTATCAGAGCAAGGTAAAGGGTTTGATTCCCATCTTTGACTGGGGTTCATTGGGGAGGGGAGGTCACAGAGCCTGTTATGTATGAAGGGGCTGGATTGGTAAAATAGTACTTTTTAAATCATTCCTACAGGGTAGTTCACCTAAAATGAACCTATGAAAGGGATGGAGCAGTTCAGTGTTTCACTCACTTTCTCGGGAACACGGTGAGAATAACATTTCATTGCAATTTACAATATGCCATATTAGCAAATAATGCTTTGCCTGCTGACAGCATGACAGGAAGGCTTTTGGATAAAATGGATGGTGTATAACTGTCAGAAACAACACCTATCCCATCAGCCATTTTACTTTTACTTATGTAATAGTGACTTCATGGGAATTTTCTTAAAGAAGTGCTCCCAAGACTGTTTTCACAAAGTAAGTTAACTTGGCCCATATAGGGATGTACTTGGTTGTATGGAAATTGCGAGGTAAGCCATGTATTTCGATATTTAAGTTGTCCCTCATCACAATGTTTAGTTGTAACATACTCAAGTTGGTAGCGCACTTTACATTCTGTGTTTTAATATGGAATTTAAATGCATAGGTTCAGTTACTGCTGCTTGTGTTATTAAGACGATTTTTGCTGCAGTATGTTCCCTCACTGGCTGCTGAAGGATTTTCTGATGGATACGGCAGTGCCAGGTTATTGAGGATAGTGGATGTGGGGCATTGCAGCAGCTGTGCAGTTGATGAACAGGGTAGGCCCTTGGTAGTGTCTAATGTTATTAAGAAGTTTTGGTTTATGGGTGTGCAGAGGATTTACAGTTTTTCTTTTCTTTTGCAGATAAGGAAGCACAGAGTTTGCATCAGTCTGTGGTCTGAAGGAAGTGGACTTGGAAGGTGAAGGATGCTGCTGTGGTGAAGGTTTTTGACTGGTGGAGTGGTACGCAAACAGGTTGCAAGTAATCCTACTTTATTAGGTACTAGGCATGTAAGAATTGGTGGGGTTTAGGAGTAGTGTGAGGACAGTGAGGATTAGGTATATCACAGGCAGGGGGAAGCAGGTTCAAAGTTTGTTTATGGGGAGTTTGGAGTTGTCCATATGTGGGATGTGGGATGGAATCACAACAGCATGAGGTTGGGTTGGACTCTGTGGGCATTGTAGCTGGGTTTAGGTTTGGCAAGGGTATGCTGATGGGTTGTTCGGTGTCCTGTGCTATTTGCCCTGTGCTATTTGGAGAGTTTGCACTCCTCTCCATTACATGTGTCAGCAGTGGGCGGGCAATCAGAAGGAGGTATGTTATCTGGATGACTTTTTAAGAGTAGATGAAGGGTTTGACAGAGCATTTTTTTTTGTTTTTTGTTTTTTTTTGGGAGTGCTGGTGGATGCAGGCCATGGTTTGTTGAGTTTACCACATGCAAAGGTAACATGTTTGAAAGAAAGTTTGATGAGTGAACTTCAAGGACAAGGGTGGATTAAGGATGTTTTGGAGCTCTTCGGGCTCATGAATTTTGCACATCTGGTAGTTCACCTGGGTCACTTTGTTTATGAGTTCATGGTTTTGGGGTTTAAAGGTATGTCGTTTTTGTCAGGCAGGGAGCAGGGAATGGTTTTGACTCACTGGCCGGCAGAATGGAAGGACATTTCGAGGAGGGATGTTACTGTCTGGAGTTAGTTTCAGTTTGGCTGATGTTAAACATCTAGCAGTAGAAGTTGTGGGGAAAGGGTAACTTTCATTTGGACAATAGGGCAGTGGTACCAACCTCTGGTATTACCAGGTGAGGTGTCAGGTTGGCTAGGAATGATTAGATGTGTGGTACAGGAATCCTAGGCAGCTTTTAATGGGAAGGTATATGGTAGGGCAATACAAGATTTTGTTAAATGATGTATTGCGTATGCTTGAGGAGGAAGCAGTTTGGTGGGTAGGAGTTCAGGCTTGGGAACAAGGTAAAGCTTTTCAGTCAATCAAGGCTGATTTAGCTGTGACTGGTATAGCTGCATGGGTGGCAGGGTTCCATGACTGTGGTTGTATGTTGAAGGTTTGTGGCACATTTGATAGTGTGGAGACTGTCAGTCGATGGCCATTGGCTAGACAGTTTTGGAGGTTTTGTTGCTGGGATTTGTGTTGATAAATGGAGGTTCATTGGACTATACTTGGGTGATGTTTGCTTTATAGATGCATTGTGAATCATTTAGGGTGTCAAGTTATTTTGGTTGTTAGTTTGGAGGGTTTTCAGTTTTCTTCCTCCGTGCTTATTTGCTTGGGTAGATTTATAATGGATCAGTTTGTAAGGGTAGGCAGCTAGTACTGGGAAAGGACACAAATGAGTGATGGTGTCTTGAGGGTTATTTTTAGAGGTTGCTGTGGTCCTCATGTTGGGAGTCCTCTGGACATTGTTTTGTTCTATAAGGGGCAAGGTGATGACGTGTAATCCATTCGGGTATATGACGAGGCAAGCTTTTTGGTATTTGGTGTTCTGGGAGAGAGGTTTTCCATTTACTCTTTGTGTATTGGAAGGGTATCAGCATTAGTAAGAGAAGGCATATTGATTGAAGTCATTAAGCTGGTGGGTTGTTGGTCATCAAGTGCTTTGTTGTCCAGCAGCAGATAATTGGGTACAGTGACTGGCTTACTATTAAATTAATTTCCTAGGAAAGGAAATCTCAGTTTGGTCATGTTTATATCCATTCGGTGGCAGCAGGGGATTACAGTTAGGCCAGATGGCTCATAATTGGGTTTTCACTGTTTCGGGTGCTCCTTAGTGTCCTGGTAGTACATTTGTCAGGTAACAATCTGGGCATAATTCTGGAGCTACAGTTGGTAGTATAAATGAGGATCTGTTTATTTTAAAGA
The DNA here is from genome assembly GCF_019279795.1 of Protopterus annectens. Taxonomy (NCBI): domain Eukaryota; kingdom Metazoa; phylum Chordata; order Ceratodontiformes; family Protopteridae; genus Protopterus; species Protopterus annectens. Next base: position 128,044,155 of record NC_056746.1, on the reverse strand, counting down.
GGCTATACCCAGGTATGTGTATTATGTGGTAGGAGGTAGTACTATGGTGGTTTTGGCTTTGGATATGGCTCATCAGTTTGTTGATGTTAGGCTAGTGAAGCAACTGGCTGCTTTGGGTAGTTATATGACATGGCATGGGGATGTCGATGTCAGGGATCCATTTTTGTTCTGAGAGGGTGGAGTTCACCTAAATGATTTTTGTTTTGACCTTTTTAGTGTACCCTTAGGTTTCTTTGGAGGCTTTGCTGAATGATTTGAATGATAAGGAACAGCCTGTTTCAGGCTGGTTGGCAGAGAAGAGCGGCAGGCTTGTAATAAGAGTTAAGATGACAGGGGAAAAAGGTTAGGGTGGGGGGGTGGAAGGGTTAAATTGTGAAAGCAGGACGTTTGGGAGGAAATGAGGTAAGTACAAGGAGGGGCTTAATTGGTTTTGTGTGAGTGAATCTGGGTAAGGGATCAGATTTTGGCATTAACTTACTACCCACTCTCCTTCCCTTTCTTAGGAACACTGAGGTTTTGTGTTAGTTTTATAGGTTTGGTGTTTAGGCAGAGAAGAGGGACAGGCTTGTCCCTCTTCTGTTCCCCCTCTGGTGTTAAATGTTTAATTCAATGAGTTGGGGAATAAAAGTGAGCGATTGGATACTGCTTGATAAGTAAAGTAAGTGAGCTTCATAAGTAAATAAGCAGGTGGAGGTGAACACTGTGCTTATTTGGTTAGAGTGAGTGAGGTTGCACTGCCCTAGTTAATGGTTCATATGGATGTTCATGCTGTGGTCAAGTAAAGTAAGCAAGTGGCGGTGAGGATCCTGCTTCACAAGTGAATAAGCAAGCGACAGTGAGGATCCTACTTCACAAGTGAATAAGCGAGCGGCGGTGAGGATCCTGCTTCACAAGTGAATAAGAGAGCGGCAGTGAGGATCCTGCTTCACAAGTGAATAAGTAAGTGGCGGTGAGGATCCTGCTTCACAAGTGAATAAGCGAGCGGAGGTAAGGATCCTGCTTCACAAGTGAATAAGCGAGCGGAGGTAAGGATCCTGCTTCACAAGTGAATAAGTGAGCGGAGGTAAGGGCGCTGCTTATTTGGTTAGAGTGAGTAAGGTTATTCTGCCCTAGTTAATGGTTCATATGCATGTTCATGCTGTGATCAATAAATTAAAGTGTTATTTTTATTGAAGTTTAATAACGGTTGTTAAATGTTATTTGGTGTGGGGTATTTATTGAAGGGGACTGGGACAATTAGCATTTACGTTTGAGTAGTTTAATTGCTTTATTGAGTAAGTTTTCGCAGTTATGCATGTATATTCATTATTTACAGAATTACAGATCCCGTCAGCTGCAGTTCCAGATTAGATATTGTAAGATATCCAAATGTGTGATTTTTTTATTTTTTATTTGAATTTCATAAGGAATGTGCAGTGGGTGACTGGTGAGTTGAAATATCATGGCAGTATAGTCTATCCTGTGCATTTTCATTTTCTGTATGGTTTTACTTTTGGCATGTAAGTACATCACTTCTAAAAAGTGTTCTTTTTCTCTAGTTCACCAACCAGCTCAGAAAAAAATAATTATAGCATTAATAAAAATAATAATAACAACAGGCTAATAGCACTTAGCACAGTGGTATGCTATATGACCTGAAATTATTTATGAATCACAACCACTACTTAGAAGTAATTAATCACATGTAGAGAGAGAAATATGAATCATTAGTCAACAATTTTTTTAAGGTTAAACTATCTTCTGCATTCTGTGTGTATACATTTTATGTAATCAGAGACTGAAATACACTTGAGACTATTCTGGTACAATGTGCAGTAGTTAGAGATGTTGTCCCTCAGGAAATTATTTTTGTATTTTACATTTCTCATGCAGAGAAAGGAAACACCAGGGTCTTCTAGAGAACAACTGTTCTTAAGCAAGCAATATTAATTAAACAATAGAGAGAGAGAGAGAGATTCCTGATATCATGAAGATTTCATTTTATCCATAAAAATCCATTCTGGTAATTGAAGGTATGTGATGAATTTTATTAAAGGTTGAACAAAGACATGAAATACACAATGAGAATCCACTGTGGGAAAACTAGAAATGGTAACAAGATGTAGGTTCCCTTGTTTCTTTTCAGAAAACTGAACTAAAGTTATCACTATTATAGGTAAAAAGTATGGTCTCTGACTAAAATGCTAGTAGCACAGCTAAAGTATAATTGTCTGCAGGAAAGAGTCCAGTCTGAATAATTTTATAATGATTATTTGAAAGGAAGCTTCATATCTGTTTCCAGACAACCAACCAATGTATGTAATCCCTCACATTTACTAAAAGGGCAAAATATTATAAAGTGCCCAAGAGTCCCAGTGGGATTAGATGTTGGTTCTTTGTTCCAAAGAATGACTGGCTTAGAAATGTAGCAGCAAGAAATGTCCATCATAAATTGTGACCTAGAACTGCTAATGATGCTCGTGGAAGACAGGAAAACATGATCTTATTCACATCCTGCAAAAGCATTCTGACCAACAGCATGCAAATAAAGCAAAAACAGTATAATTAAAATAACTAAACTTTTATTAAAACTGCTGCACTTTTAAATCAGCACTCAATAACTCCTTATTTTACTATCCAGTATTTCTGAGATTTCACCTTGTTACCTTCCAATGGATTATGAGAAGGCAGCAAACAGAAAACTGTAACACTTTACAGAGGATCGCCATTGGCTGTTTATTTATTTATTTTATTTACTTTATGCATTTTTATGTACCAGACCTGTTTTGCAACTGATATTGTCACTGTCAAACTACACTCAGTTATTGATAATTCTTACAGGAAGTTATACCCCTCAAGTCTATTGTGGTTGCTTTGCACATATAGATTTCCTTGTTGAGCATTTACTGCTTTCATGGTGGAGGTGTCCATTTCCTGATATATGTTTCTGGAGTTGGATGGGGTAGCCATCCTGTTGCATCCTATAGTCATGCTATACTCATGGTGTTGACTGATTAACAATGGCACATTTACTAAAGCCATTAGTCATGTTCTACCAAGTTGCAGGCTGGTAGCTCTAGTTCTCAATGAATATGTTATTGACTTTTGTCCCAGAGCATATTTGTGATGCATCAAACGCACAGAACTGAATCTCTACCACTGTACACATTCAGTGGTGCCTTTTAAGTTATATAGACACAGCCTCCTGACAGGTGCTGTGTATTAACACTACATGCCACTTTACTACATCAGTAAATTTACCCAAATTTTGAAATCATGACAACATGCAGAACTTCACAGATTCATGTCCAAGCATGGAAGAAAAAAAAATTGCTGTCCAAGGCAATAGAGAAATCATGATGCAATGCTTAAATGTGGAAATAAAAAAAAAACCCAATAATTCTTCACAGCCCCCCCCCCCCCATGACTCCCACTGGTCTAACTATATGAACTCTGAGGTCATTCAGCCTCGGGGATAAGAGAATTGTCTTCTACCCTAAGTTTGAGCAACGTCAATGTAAGTATAGTGGTAAAGCTTGAAAACATGTACCCAAGATTAGTTCCTCAGTGCAAAGGCACCCAAAGGTAGTGCTTACAGTGAACCTGCATGTTGCTAAACCGTAGACTATCCATCCTATTGACTGACAGAGAGAACAGTGAAAACATAAATATTTCCATACTTCAAAAGAATAATTAACAGTAATTTCCAGCTATATATTAATTTATATAAGTTTATATAAGTTATGGAGTTTTGATAGAAAGCTACAAAATCCAAGTGCTAATTATGTAATCATACTGGACTGTTTAAAAATATAAAATCTGACAACTGCCTTCACATATGCAAAAAAGTCAGATTAACTTATTCTCATGCGTTTCAATGCCTTAGAAATGTGCATTTGGCAAAGCATTATGGGAAGTATATGAAAATTATCAACACATTCTGTGTGGTTTTGATCCAAGCTGCATATTGCCAAAGGGCACACATCTGTTTCATTGTGCATCTGGGTCAATATTAGACTTCTAATGTTTTGTGTCCCCAAGGAAAAATTAAACAAATTATCAAGCAGTAGGGCTGTTTATACTGCATTCTTCAAAAATGATTTTAAAATATAGTGAAGAAATTTGATTTTTTAGTTATAGACGTATGCCAACACCAGTAAATTATATAAAGCAACTCTGCTTGCTAAAAATTTGTAATAAAACTGAGCTCATCTTATTTTTGTTAAGCATTATGGGGAGGCTCAAATAGTCTGGGTCTAGAGATGTAATTTATGAGATTAGAGGATCATGTTCACATAGAAAAAAATGTACATATTTGTAATATTTTGAGAATATAGATAACCTGATGCTATTTTCCACTGTTACCTATGCACAATTACTTTTAACCATGGTGAGTACTGACTCTTAACGGGTTATTTGTTTATATAATAAGACGAGCACAAGTGGATAGTACACACTGCTAGCAGAATGTGATACTTATCAGTAGGTCACAAAGTAGTTTCCTGGCAATGCTATTGTTTTATACATATTTAGAATATGAATATTACTCATGTAGTAATATAACATATGACTGAATGTCCCATACTATGAACAAAAATGTGGTGTTGATGTGCTGATGCAATACAGTATGTCAGAATGAGTATTTATTATGCCTAATACTAAGGTATTACTTATGTTTGACAACTTGCAAACATCCTTCCCCTTAAAGCAGAAGAGTCATCAGGATAGGTATTTTAATACACAAGCTATGAATTTACTTTTCTAGAAATCACCCTTTATTCATCCAAAAACATTAATACCCTGACAACTACACTAAATAAAATCTCTATATAGAATTTCTGTTTCTGGTCCTAAAGCACATGATTGTCTTTCAGTGCAAGAGGTTAACTGCCTTCCTGTCACCTGGTATACAACTGCACCATTTTAACTTTCTGACCTTTAAACTTTTGCATCTAGAAGTCTGACCTTTGCTGGCAAATAAGACTGGAAACCATCATAATTCCACACAGATTATGCACCTAGAATCAACTGGCTTTTTATATTAAAGAAAGTCTACCTTTAGAAAAACACAAAAAAATCCCTTAGCCTTCTGTAGTGGACAGGATAGTACCATAACAGGATTCTCTGATGTATTTTATAGCCCCCCCCCAAGTAATCTTATTATGGATTTCCATATTCCAAAATGTTGGAGAATGGAACCTTAGTATGAAGGGGAGAGAATACATGCAAGGGAGGGTGAACCATATGGTGAAAGAGGGGTTCTGGGATATGGCCTATGGCAGACAAATAAAAAAATAAAAAACAGAAAAACAAAAAAATAATTTAACAAGAGTACATTTATTACTTGAAACCAATTATAGGAAATGGAAATCCATAATAAGATTACTTGGGTGGGGTGGTATAAAAGACATCAGAGAATCCTGTTATGGTACTATCCTGTCCATTACAGAAGGCTAAGGGATTTGTTTGTGTTTTTCTAAAGGTAGACTTTATTTACCCACCTGCAGTCTGTAAATGCCATTGCTGCAATAATTACTTTACATCTTTCCAATAAGTTTGATTTTTTGTTTAATAATTTAATGTTCTGCACCTCCTACTTTAAACTTAAAATGACTTCTTGTTTTATTACAGTTTTATTTTGCATTTGTATTTAGAATATTGTGTTACATAAAGTAATGAGTACAACTATGGCAGCAACATATAATGCTAGCAGGAAAATATGTTTACTGAAGCTTATTTTAATACTTTCTTAAAACAATACTAGTGACTGTGGCTGTAAACTATATATTATGTGTCTTTGGCCGCGTCATGGCTGAAAAGGGTCCCAAGACCAAACCACCAGCCCAAAGAGGTAACCAGCTAATAAATACATGTATACATACATAAATGTTATTAACTGCGGTGGTGGTGCTGCGGTAGCATTGTCGCCTCACAGTAAGACGCTGTTCGGTTCGATTCTCAGAGTGTCTTCTGTGTGAAGACATGCGTGAATGGGCGTACCTTCATTGAAGGTTGTGCATCAGAGCTGGCAACTCAGTATGTGAAAATCTACTGCCAGTCATTAGCAGATTGGAGTTCCGCTGTGGCGACCCCTAACCAGGAAAAGCCGAAAGATACATATATACTTGTTACATACTATAACATTATTACCATTTCTTCTCAGTTTTCCTTTGAATATGGGCTTTGCACAGAAGAGCTAACACAGTCAGCAAAATATAAATAAAACAAATGCATAAATATATTTTCTACATGAATGACAGAACAATTATAGCTGTAATATGGACTGAAACATAAAAATGCATAATCCGTTTATATGATTGTTAAGGATGATGAGTAAAAAAGTAGCATAATATTGGAAGACTATTTGAACACCACAGTTTTTCAAAAATGTTTATAGAGAGATAATATTTGCCATACTTATTTTACAGAGGTCTATGTCAAAAAATTCAAAAGACTGTGACATGCAGGAATAAAATTATCTCAGGCACTGATTTTTAACAGGTTAGCAGTATATGTTTGCAACTAACAAAGAATACATGCTATATGTTGCAAAAATAAGTTGTACTTTTCTTTACTGCGGGATTTTAATAATGTTACAAGACAGAATTCTGAAAGATGTGCACTATTGCAAAGAGGAAATGCATGATTTAGTTGTGGAGTGTGACAATACTTACTTTTACAGAAATGCCTAATTCTTTAAACATTTAATAAAACTATCTTATGCTACTGGCTGTTGACCGAAAAGAAAAAGTTACCTGGAATGATTAACACATCTATATGACCAAAATATGAAAGCACATTCTAGAAAATCACTCTCATGTATAACACTGCTCTGAATCTCTTAACCATCCTTAGGACAAGTTCTGCACTACAGGAGGCCAAAGAAATATGCAGAGAAGTGAAACATAAAAAAATTAGAACGCACTCCTGACCTGTACTATACGCCCATACTAACAACTAAATAGGCTCTGCAAAAACTCTAACTTATGGATTTGTGGTAGTAACTGAAAGAAAACAAGGGAACTCTTAACATGATACACATTAAAAGTGACTAGAAGGGATCTTTAGAGTTAATGTCAGTTAGGTATTTACTGTAATCAATAAAAATAATCTGAGGCTATTTTCACCTAGGTACTCAAGGTAAATCTATGCTTCATCAGACAGACCTGCATGATGGCCAATTACCTCAGAGTTAATGTAGTTAGAGCAGTGATAGGCTGAGAGGTGAACTGGGGGAGCATCGCCTCATGAGTTCTCTGTTATCTTGGTCAGTACAGCAGTCATGGTAGTGGCTGGAGGGGATCTAGAGCTCTTTTAACATGTGGCTCTGCGATTCCTCTCATCTAGCACATATGCTGATCACTTGAAGGGATCTGAGGTAACTATCTCTCCCAGGTACTCATTAGTGACTTGGAGTATGTAAATTAATGTCAGGTTACTTTCTTAGGCACTGACAACTTGGGATCTGTACTGACTTTCAACAATGCACTCATGTTAGTCACAGTCTGATGTTACTGCTTCCTTACCAGCCATGATAGTGTGTCTAGAAAAAGTATGAGGTTCTATTTCATTGAAGGCACTGAATAATGAGATGAAATGGCATTTTAGAAAAATAGAGCCCTTCTGGCTTGTTTATATTTTTTCAAAGCACTGAAGGGAGACCAAGTTATAAAAAAGATAGAGAAATCAAGTGCTTTAATCATATATTAGTCAAAGCACACAATGATTGTAGAAATAAATCATAACAGCACCAGCAAGACATCAACCCCAAATCAGAAAAAATACAAATATTGATGGCCCTACAGCAACAGCTGATGTCAAACATGGGAAGTGGTAATGACAAATGTTGAATGAAAGACAAAGTTTCTAACTTAATGTACTTCAGACAGACAGCAGTAAAAATTATTTAAACAAAGCTGGTTATGTAGCTCTTACTCATACTGCAAAATTTCTGCAATAGTTTGAAGTCAAATGTTTGAGATAAAAGCATGGTTAAAGATAAGCTATCAAAATTAACATCTGACAAAACTCCAGGCTAAGATGTATCCTCATTATTAAAAACTACCTCATGGTACTGCGGGACATGAAGTCCATATCCATATATCGTCTTTATAAAGACAGTGCCTTGCTAAATAGATGAAAACATATGGACGTTCCACTCATTTACAAATCTACTTCTGATAGGCAATGCAGAAATTACAAAGCAATTAGCATAACATGACCCTTCAGCAAAATTCCTGAAGTATGTGTTAAGCAAGAGCTAGAACGTTATTTAAATAATGCCAGAAAATAAAATGCTTATGAACACTGCTTAGATAGAAATAGCTTCTGTCTCACAAATCACTTATACTCTTTTGAACCAATTAGTTTTTGCACTTGACATAGGGGCATCAGCTGATATATATTTTTAGATCTCACTTAAGCCTTTGATAATTTATCACGTGGTATATTAATTAGCAAACTGCTGAAGCACAGAATTAATGAATATATTATTACCTGAGTTGAGTTGTTTCTCTATAGAATGAAATGGAATGAAAGCATTTCTCATCTCAATAAAAAAAAAAAAGATTTACTGCCTTGTGCCATAGTGACTGATTGTCCCAGCACCCTTTTTTTTTTTCTTTGTATCTGACACTATGCTACTAAACAGTGTCTAAGGAACCAGATGTGCATGTGACTTAAAAATGGCACCTGGGGTCAGAAATCAAGAGACAAGATTGAATTCCTGAGGCAATTTCATGGGGATAGTTAAATGGGTCAGTGTTAATGATTTAATCAGATGAAGTAAAAGATGCCGTACTTAAAAACAGAACAAGATTCTGTATACTACTTGGATTAAAACACAGCTCACATAATTGAATCCAAGGACAAATTCAATATTAATATAACTTGACATACTTTATTTCAAAAGCATTGTGAGAATAGCATGCCTTAGGCTTTCCAGGATTTCTTGGAAGATTTATTAGACTCTGTATGAGGTCAGTGATGCCATAATTATATATTGTACTACTTCACATATCACTGCAGTATTTAGGGATGGTCATTCTAAGTGAAATGTCAGACTGCTTTTGCGAGAGTATATATATATTTCACTTAAAGTTGTTGGAACCCCTAATTTATCATACTTTGAAAAATATCATATGCCAGTAATTTTAAAACTAAGCATGTTAAATGCTATATTTCAGGGTAAAGCCTGAACTGGACAGATAAATTTGGCAATATTGTTTTAGCCATGCTTGTTTAATGAAAGCCCAACCTGGAACAAAAATTCTGATAAGTGGTGCACAATAAGCAATTAAAAAGAAAAAACACTTTGTTGAAGGACACAAGCTGCTAAGGCACTTTAGCATTCATCAAAACTTTATTACATGCTTTTGTCAAATGAAAAGTTGACTTCTTCAGAAATAAATTACAGTCTTTAAAAACTACTTTATATCTTTATATACAGATTTAAAAGATCCACCAACCAATTACATGAAAATAATTCTAACTGATGAACACACAAATGAATGCATGGTGATTCCACCTATTTAACCCTTTATTTAATAAAGATTGGGTGAACACTAAAGTGCCATAGCAGTTAATTTCCTTCAGTACAGTGTTTTTTGCTTTTTACTTGCTTATTGTGTACAACGTGGTCAGGAATTTTCTTCCAGGTTGGCCTTTCTTTTTGGTGTTTTTATTGGATTTCCTGATGGCTTGCTCAGAAGATGAGTTGCTTAATTTAACACAGTATACCCCACTGGAGAGCCAGGAGAAGACTATACAAGATTTATTGACTCTTTTTTCTGATATGAATGAGTCTTTGAAAACGTTGGCTGGTCGAAGGAATTTTAACACTGATCCCAGAATGAATTTACATGGAGGGTTCAACAATTTTTTTAGTAGTGGTGAGGCTGTTACTGAAGTTTCTCCAGATACTCAAGGTCCAGGCAATTCATATAGCTCATGTTTTAAAGCTATTTCAGCAGTTCTGCAGTATAATTGTGACCTGTTTTTGATTCATTATGAACTACATGAACAAAATTTAGTTAAGTCTGACATCAAAGTCCAATTTAATGAGTTGGAAAAGTATTTGAAGAAGTTATGGGCTTTATTTCTTGAGAATATATATTTTGGACAATGTATTAGACTGGGAATTGTGCCTAAGATGTTACGTTTTTTTAAGAATCCCAATAGGGTGAATAGTGATTATCTTTTTTAACATGAACTCATTGTTTTTTTTTTTCAATAATTCGAGTCTTGAATTTTTAAGACATCTAATTGAAAATAACAACCTCATTTTGGATAAAATGAGAATGGAGACTGAAAAAAATGGATAATAATTTGAAAGTGCTGCTGTGTGAATAACCTGGGCCACAGAATGATTACAATAACATATTTTAGATGATTGATCGTTACGAAAAAACTGTTGTCCTTCGCAAGCAGAAGCTTGCCAGAGATGTGACAGCCTATGAGAACAAGTCAGCCTATATATGTAATTCTAAGAAAAAATATTAATTTTAATGAGCATTCCTCTAATAAGACTATTCTTTTCCATAAATTATTATCAGCATGCAGGCCCTGTAAAACCTGCAGGAAAAATGCAACGTAATGACAACATGTGACAGCATGTTGTTTTTAGTATAATAGTATGTATGGTCTATTTGCATAGCTGCACCTTGTTCACTAATGTTATTCATGTAATTGTGTTGTGTGTAGACAGCTCATACTAGTGTCTAAATTATTTCTATATAATTGTGCTGTTACTGGTGGATAGAATCACATTACAGAACCACGACAGATTGCTGCTCGCTATATTTCTATCTGTGACTGCATAACTGTCTGGAGTTTTTTTTTTCTAATGTTCTTCCAATTGGCTCAGTATCTGCATATACTAAGTAGTGGTTCAGGACATTGTCCTGCATGTGGTAGCTATTTGCTCAGTGTGTTTTTTATAATCTTTATAATATATATTTACCATCTCAACAGTGCTTTCTCCTCTCTGTACTCTTCTTTTCTAGACCTAACACCACTCTTAAGTATTCAACTGTGGTACCACCTTTAACATTCTTATAAGAAAAGTGCAGTCCAGGTCTGAACTGTCTGCAAACAGCTACAGTTAACTTTGAGTATGTGTCTACCTGTTTGAGCCAATATTCATTTTCCCCTGGAGAGCACTCTACTTTGGCTTGTAAGCAGCCCCCCCCCCACCACCACCACACATACAGATACACACACACACACACACACACACACACACACACACACACACACACACACACACACACACACACACACACACACACACACACACACACACACGCACACAGACACACACAGACACACACACACACACATCTTCCACTTTCTCTTATTCCCTTCTGTTAGCAAATAGTATCCATAACTGATCAATACTGTGTGTTTGTTAATTTAAACTATGACCACAGTAGCCTACTGATACAAGGTTATCCTGTTTTTCCACCTGAGAAATTAAGAAATGACTTACAGTTTCAGAGCAGTCCTTGGTCAATTGTGATTGTTTCTTAACACATACTTGTCTTTGCTTTGTGATTGTTTCCACCCCCCTCATACGAGCAACTAACAGGGCTCTACCCGCTTCGCTCCCCACCCTGCCCCCTATTCCCTCCCGCCCCCAGTGGTCCCACCTTTATTGCACTCAAACCCCTCCCATCTTTCCAATAGCCAACCACAGCGCTAACCCAACACTACCTCCGCCATCTTCCCATTACTATCACACCTCCTCAACTAACATGTACAAGCATACCTTACCTATGCTCACTGCATGCACTCTCCTTGCATATCTTACATCCTACCAAAGCTCCATCATTCCCCCACTCAACCACTACCACTGTACTACTACTCACACCACCACTTATGTCTCACCCACACTCAGCTCCCCTCCCACCAGCTCAAGAACCATCCCTATGCACCCCCCACATATTCTACCAACTATATTACTCAAACATAAAGCATCCCTCCAACTTAACATAGTAAACCTCCCACCATACCTATTACCCACAGAGCACAATCATAAAGTTTCCCTTATAAACAAACACATTCAAAAACTGAGAAAACTAATAATCTCATGCATATCAAAACTAGCCCTAAGTGGAGACATCCACCCCAACCCTGGCCCTACCATCTCCAAACCCAATCCTCATAATCAGACTAGAAACCACAACTTCTCCCATATTACAGCCAATAGAAAGCCAAGTGACTTCCTTCTACTAAGCCTAAATATTAGAAGTATATCCAACAAAGTCCATGAACTCCATGCCACCATAGACGTGTACTCCCCAGATATAGTCATCTTGACAGAAACCTGGCTAAAACCTCACATTACCAATGAGCAAATACTCCCTACAGGTTACGGCATACTAAGAGTAGACCGGCTAAACAAAAAAGGAGGTGGTGTAGCTATAATATTTAAACAGCATCTAAACATCCAGATCTTAAAATCATCAGCTCCACAAATAGGCAATGAAGAAATAATATATACCAACCTCAAAATTAACCAAAAAAAAACATCAACATAATTGGATGTTACTTCCCACCTGGCCAAAACATCCCTCCACTAGAAAACCTCCTCAGCTGGTCTACCCACCATCTCCCCCAAGAAACTATCATCTTAGGTGATTTCAATATTGACTGGCAATCCTGTTCTGGCAACAATCCAACCCATCATGTACACCTTCATGGCTTCACCCAACTAGTCCAGTCACCAACCAGGATAAATAAAAACTCTAGCAAGCACACTACCCTGGATTAGATACTAGTCAGTAAGAGCCCCCAGTCATATATAACAGGCTACTTATCAGATAGCCTCAGTGATCACTCCCCAACATTCCTACTCAAAAAATACCTATACCAAGCTAAACCTATCATCTACCATCAAATACGTAAAAAACTAAACTTTAACCCACTTACATTCATCTCATTCCTCAAAGAACGTAACTGGCATCCTCTAAAGTACCTCCGTCTAGATGACGCAGTTTAATTTTTTAATACTACCTTCCTGAACATCCTTAATTACCATGCCCCCATAAGATTTTCCAGAACCAAAGCACAACCCTCCCCATGTCTACAGAAAACCACTAAGTCAGAAATGAAAAACAGGGATAAAGCCTGGGAACACTGGTGCAAAACCGAAACCCCCTCAGCTAGACAGAAATTCCTAGAATTACGCAATAGAGTCAAAAAGCTAATAAAACAGGACAAGTTCCAATACTACCAGTCTGCCCTAGACTCCTCACAACACAGCCCCAAACAATTCTGGTCCTCCATAAACTCCATCCTCCACCCAGGTAAAGTCAGTACCCCTCCTCCTAACATCCCTCACTCTTCAGAAAATATTGCTATCTCATTCAACACACACTTCACCCAAACCATACTATCACTAGCTAAACAACACAACCCCCCTCCCCTCCAACCCACACCTTCAACCAGTAATCTCCCCACTGCCTTCTCTTTTTCTCCTGTACCTACCTCCAACATAAAAAAAAACTCTTAACTAAACTCAAACCTACCAAATTAGCAGCAGACAACCTCCCACGTGAATACCTACAAATCGCAGCTGATGCTCTGGCCTACCCAGTATCCATCTTGATTAACCGATCTCTGTCAGAAAGTTACGTTCCCACACTGTGGAAAGTATCACATATAATTCCCCTCCACAAAGACGGACCCTCCGCAGAACTAACCAATTACTGCTCCATAGCTATTCTCTCTCCACTCTCCAAAATACTTGAGAGATGCATACACTCTCAGGTCTCAGACTACCTCCTTACTAACAACCTCCTTTCCAGTACTTAGCATGGTTTCCGACCAAACCATAGCACCACCACTGCCTTACTCTCCTTTACTAACACTATCCTTCAGCATAAAAACAATGGCTATCTCTCCTCTGCTACTTTCCTAGACCTATCTAAAGCATTTGACATGGTCCCACACAAACAACTTATCTCTGTCCTCAATAACCTATCCTTCTCACAATCAGTCACCAACTGGTTTCAGAGTTACCTGTCTGATCGCCAACAATCCGTTGTATGGCAGAATGACATATCTCCCCAACTACCTGTCTCCATAGGGGTTCCCCAAGGATCCATCTTTGGACCTATACTCTTCTCTGTTTACACCAATAATCTAGCCTCTGCCACCAAACATGGCACACTCATACAATACACAGATGACTCGACCATCATCTGCTCAGCCCAGTCCCTACCCAAACTGCAAAAAGTCACACAGGAAGCCTTTTCCCCTGTTGAAACATGATTATCCGATGCCCAATTAATACTCAACCCAAACAAAACTAAACTACTCATCTTCCAACCCATCAAACATACTCAAAACAACTCTCACTTTAACATCACAGCAAAAGACAACACCACTATATACCCAACTGAACACACCAAATTGCTAGGAGTGGAAGTAGACAATAAACTAAAATTTGACATTCACATATCCATGACTATAAAAAAGTCCACAAAAAACTAGGAGCATTATACAGAAATAAGCAATTTCTCACCAAAGCAGCAAAGATTTCAATAGCAAATTCCCACCTTATCTCCACCCTACTTTATGCCTCTGCAATATATACCAACCTAAGGCAATGTGATCCAAACAAGCTAGAGACCTGCTTCAACAAAATCACCAAATTCGCCACAGGGGCAAACTACCATAGACACCATTATCTCTCACTTGCTGAACTGGGCTGGCCTGAACTCCCTCACCTCCTTCAGTGGTATCAACTCTCACTCACCCACAAACTAGTAAACCATCCACTAAATGTCCCATCCCTCCAGAATCTACTCCAACCCTATCGCACCACCAGACCACTAAGATGCAGCAACAAAAATCACTTGCAGATCACTAAAGCCAATAACTCTGCTTGTGAAGCACTATTCTCTTGTGCCATAGCCAAATTATGGAACTCACTCCCACTCACAATTACCTCCGTACCATCATGCACCCACTTCAAAACTTTACTAAAAGCGCACCTAAAAACAAGCTGGCTATGCCCTTGCAACTCCCACTCTAATATCATCCACCCCATCCAACCATTACCTTTCTTTCCACTCCACTAACTACCTTGATTATAGCAAGCTCAGATGCTCATAAGCCTAGTACTTATTATACAGCAGGAACTTCTCATTGTAACATTTGTTAATGTCTGTTATGTACTTCACATATAAAGATACTAGTTGTCTACTGATGTACTTTGTTCTTCATCTGTAAATATGTTGTAAGTAATTGCTATGTTAAATTGTTAATCGCTATGTAATCCAATGTAACTACTGTCTGTTTATTTTACTGTGGAGCTTTTCTCCCCGGGCCTCCACTGAAAATGGACTTACGTCCAGTCGGACACTCCCGGTCAACAAATTTAAATAAATAAATGATGACAGGCCTGGTGATTAGGCACTCAGAAGCTGAAGACAGAGCTGTTGGTTTTCAAAGTACATCAGAAGACTTCCCCGAACTCCCTTTAGACCCTCCAGATAGCAATTTTCCTTTTCAAGGTGGCAATTCAGAAGTTTTAAAAAACTTCAGTCGGAAGAGTGGGAAAAATTACTCAAAATGAAGTCGAGGGAGGAGCAGAGGAAGGAAAAGATAACACCCAGTAGAACTGTGAGTGGCAAACTTAAAATATTAACCTGTCGGACTATGATTTTAATGACTTTCATTTTAAAGTGCTAGAACTGAGGTTGACTTTTTTATCCAGTCGCAGGGCCAATCTAAATTAAAGTATCCCAGAATTTAAACTGTAGACTCAAAAATTAAATTATTTGTTAAAAGATGTACATTTACAGTATGACTGTTTCAAGACACCTTCTGTATACAGTTTTACACCATACATTGAAAATGTTCGAGCAGTTTTGTGAAAGAGACATTAGAAATGTATTAAATCAAAAGAACCATGAATCTTATTATAATCTAAGTGTAGATGAAATAAAGGCTTTAGAAAAACTTAGTAAAACAGCTTAGGTTCATGAAGGCAGATAAAAATGAGGGATTTAGTTATCATGGACTCTGAAACCTATACTAGAGCTATAGAAACCATGTTAGGCAATAAAAAAGATTACCTGGAGGTAACTTCATATGATGTACAGAAAAGTAAGTATATACAAAATTTCCTTTGAGTGCTTGAGGAACAGTGAGTTGAATTTTGAACTTTACAACTTTATGCTAGTAGAACATCTGAAAATAGGTGTGCTGTTTGGCATACCAAAAATTCACAAAAATCTGACTAACCCCCCTTTTAGGCCTGTAGTGTCTGCACCTAATGGAAGTACAGAAGGGATATCTTTGTTTCTAGATTCAGTTTTAAATCCCATAGTACAACAGCTTCCTTCTTGTATAAAGGATTCATGGGACTTTTTACACAATATTAGAGTGTTTAGTGAGAAGTACCAGTACCGGAAAGGTAAGAATTACATGGCCGCCGTTCGATGCAGTGTCCCTTTTCACTTCTATATCCCAACAAGGGGGAGTAGAATGGTTATGGTTATTTTTGAACAAATATACCAAAATGAATGGTTTACCTGTCAATCTTTATTGTACATTAGTAGAAACACTGTTAGAAAATAATTTCTTTTTATTCAATAAGAAATATAAACAAAGAAAGTGTGCAGCGATGGAGTCCACAGTTGCCCCTGCCTTCATGAGTCTTGCTCTAGGATGGTGGGTGATAGAGGTCCTTCCTGATATTGAGCATGTGAAAAATATAGTTTTTTTAGAAGATTTGTGAATGACTTTTTTTTTTTTTTTCAAGACGTGAAGTCTGATTTTCAAAGCTTTATTGACAGTTTAAACAACAGATCGATTTTTTTTTTAATTTGCTCAGGGTGATAAAGGTGATTCAGTGTGTTTTTAGATGTAAAACTCACCTGTGATACTATAAACAACATTTTTACAAGCAGAGTCTTTATTTAACATTTGTTAACTGGGAAAGTCCGACTAGGAACTAGGCAATTTTCAGCGGAGGCCCAAGGAGAAATGCTCCAGATGCGTGTCTTTGTAACATGGGAGCACCCAGAGGAAACCCACAGAAATGCAGGGAAGGACATGCAGACTCCACAAAGTAGGCACTCAGCTGAGACTTGAACAAAAGCACATCTTGCTGTAAGGTGACAATGCTAACCACCGCACCACTGTACCGTACATATACATCATAAAGATACTTTTTCCAACTGCTACCTTCATTATTCTAGTAATCATCCAGGTTTTATTAAAAATGACATTCCTTGAAGTCAATTCATCAGGGCCTTGAAGATGACCAGTTTATATGATGAGTTTTAAGAAGAAATACTATGTATTACATCTTTATGTTATGAAAGAGGTTACAAGATGAGTCTTTTAAAAAAGACTGGAAAGAGATTAGTGCTAAAAGAATAGAAGAATTTGGACCCATTTTAATAAAAGGCTTTTCAAGGAAAAAAAGAGGTTCAGGTAGAAGTTGGCAATTTTCAATCAGTATCCCACTATACTATTGATATGTCTGTGGATAGTTTCCATATTAGGAAAATCATTTCCAAAAAAATGGAAAATTTTAGAGGGTAGCAGCAAGTTAGCTAGTGTGGGTGGATCACAACCTTTTTTGTGTACAGGATGAATTATAGTATAAAATGGTTATTGCAACATGATGATACTCAAGTTCCAATATTATACAGCAGCACGACTTTGGGCAGCTACAAATGCAATTTCTGTACTGCCTGTAGTTTCATTTATGAGGGAGCTTATGTTATGTGAGAACATTTACAATATACCATCAAGATATCAGGTAGATTTAATTGTCAGTACAAAGGTATCGTTTACCATGCAGTTTGTTCAGGATGCCCATGTTATTATTTATAGGTATGACTACCAGGTGCTTAGGTACTAGAATCAAAGAACACATATATGATATTAAAGTAAAAGATCAGAAAAATACTTTGTACAAACATGCTATTTCCTCTGACAAATATAACACATTTTTGTTTACACTAATTGAATAAATGCCTATGGACATGAGGGGCAGTAATTATAAAAATTATATTGAAAGAAGAGAAACTGCATGACAAATAAGACTGGGAGATGATCAACTACCTGCCACTGGACTCTGCAAGCCCTGCACAGCGTGCAGGACTAGTGCAGGAGCTCCAGCAGGCAATATAAATGCCGTGTGATCCAGGAATAACCTGTAGGGGTGTGCACGAGCGCTCCTGCACTAGTCCTGCACAGACTCAACCCCTGTATGTAAATTACCCCATTTGCAGGAGAAATCCATGCAAATGAAGGAATTTGCAATCCAAGAAGCTGGAAACTGGCCATGCAGGACTAGTGAAATCTGCAAAAATGTACCCCACCAGTAACGGAGTACATTTCTGCAAATTACAAAACTGAGCCATGACAGCTCCAAATAAAGGGTGGATATCATGTACAAAGCATACCAATGGCCAACTATAAGGCCATTGGCATGGAAAACACTTGCAAAAAAAAAAATCAACTTTTATTTTTTTTTAGCCAGTCTCGGCTGTTTAAGCGTAGGGCAGCGGGGCACAAACAGGATCGGGGGAAAATAAAAAAAAAAAACTAAAATAAGTATTCTAACCAAAATCATTATTCTGCCGATATACTCAACGGCAGGCAGAAGACAACATGACCAGTAAATAGTGGTTGCTAAGGGGGGAGGCTCAGTGTGGGACATGTAACTATGCATTAGCAGGCAATCCTATGCAAATGAGGGGAATGATAGTGAATCCCAGATTTGCCCTGCATACTAGGCAGCTCCCAACAGTATAAATGCAGGAATAGCTTAGTGCAAGCCTAGGAGTTAGCTGACATCATAGGTGGGTATGTCAAGCATACTGTAAGCGGATTGGAGCTCTGTGGCTCAGGTTTGCTCCCAGCTTAGCACAGCTAGGCAAATGGGTGTGTCTGAGGCTGCCTTGCACTCTTTACATTGCCTAAGCGGGTGTGCGCACCATGCACCGGGTTTTAAAAAAAACAGCAAAAAAAAGTAAACCAGGAAATAGCAGCTCTGTGCACATTTGAGCACTGTTTTTGCATGACATGCCCCAGGGCTTAAACAGGAAGGCAATGTGAAGGGAAAACAGCAGTAGGAAGGTAATCTAGGAGAACTAGCAAAGTTGGCAGGTGAAATGTATCAGAATCAGACAATTACACAGGCAGCAGACCAGTCTAGCCCAGAACATTATTATAAACTATGCAAACACCTTTCTCTCTGGTTTTTCCCATACTGTACACCACTGGTGTATACAAGCGGGGAACTTTTAACAAACAAAACAACAAAATGATTGGGGCTGCAGCAGCTATCATACAACAACATGTGGAAGAGGCTGAAGGTGGTGAAGATGGGAATACTGTCAACCAACCCACAGTGAGGAGATGGAGAAGAGTGTACAGACCCAGGGTAACCTACCAGGGGTTACATGAGCAGAAGGTAGTGGAGCACTATAGGATGGATGGGGACCTCCTACAGCAAATTGTTGAGCTGTGCCGGCAACGCCTGACACACCGAACTAACAGAGAGGAACCCATCCCAGTGGATACCAAGTTATGTGTAGGCCTAGGAATACTAGCCACAGGTACCTCCCAAAGACCAACTAGGGATATCATGGGGATCTCACAGGCATCAGCATCCAGAGTATTCCACCAGTTCCTGGATGCCATGTCAGCATATGCCAGTGAGGGCAATTTGCATACAGGGGTTGAGTCCATTCAGGACTAGTGCAGGAGTGCTCATGCACACCACTACAGGTTATTTCCTCAACACCCATGAGGTGTTGGCCATCAATATGTGCTCTTCCACCAAATAGCAGAATACCCTGAGGTAGTGTGTGCTATAGACTGCATGAACATATGCATCAAAGCACCACCCAGTGATCGGGGTAGGGTCTACATCAACTGTAAGGGCTTCACCTCATCAACAGCCAGGTCATGTGTGATCCCCAGGACATTATAATGAATGTGTGTGCTGGCTGCCCTGGAAACTATCATGATTCCCACATCTGGCATCTGATGCAGTTGTACCAGAGATTAGCCAATGGGGACATCCCTTACGGTCAACTATTGGGGGATGCTGGTTATGCACTGGAGCCATGGCTGATGACATCCATCAGTAATGCACACACACCAGAACAAGAATGCCATAATGAGGCACATGCACAGACCAGACTTATAATAGAGCATGTGTCTAGGATGCTCAAGTCATGGTTCCGGTGCCTAGACACATCTGGTGGAGCCTTGCAGTACTCACCAGCTACATGTATTCAAATTGTCATTGTATGTGCCATGCTACACAATATGATCCTGCGAAAACAGCTGCAGAAGGAGCAGCATGGGGCAGGGCCACACAACCCCACCCCCCCACCAATGCCGAGGTCTGCACAGGCACAGAGTGACTCAGAGGAAGAACAACCTGAGCCTGCCCCAGTAGGCAAATGGAGGCATGGTGAATATGCCCTGGCCCTGGCAAAGAGGCAATGCATAGCACATACACGAACACAGTAGGTACCCAGGGAATGACACCTCTCTTTGACTTGCACATACAATAAAAGGGATGCCAAACATGACACTACCTGTGCTCAACCATGTATAGGGAGTGTACTATGTGCATCCAACATAGGCAGCCCTCCAGCATCATCCTCAATACTGGAACACCCACAGGGTAAGTCACCCAACCTACCAATTGCTGAATGGAGTAGAATGTGTCGTTGCCTGTATCTATGGTATGGATGTGAGCATGCAAGGGAATCAGGTGGCTGAATGGTATGCCAGCAGATAGTAGACACCTATAGTAGCATCATGAGATCAGTAACAAATACTGGTATCACCATAGTAGCCAGTACTACAGAGGGTGACAAAATCCACTGCAGGAAATGTGCTGTGCCACATATGTGTCCATATGGCTCACATATGCCAGTCAGGGAAGTTCACATACCCAACAACAGTCTCAGCCAGCAAGACAGATGTAGACAAACACAAATGAAGGCTGTGCTATGGCCTTTGAATAATGCCTATGGATAACCTCCCCTACAGGCCTACACAGACAGACTACAGCAAGTCAGGCAGTGCGATGTTAGTCCTGAAGGGTAGGAAGTCAGAAACTAATATGCAGGTCAATCAAAGCTAAAACCTGTAGTACACTGATATGCCTCAAGTCAGCATGATAGGTTAGAATACAGAATGAAATGGAGTACCTGACATACCAGTACAGTCATAGAAAATGTGTACAAGTGTCAGATATGCCCCCCCATCCTATGTAGAAATGTAGACACAGTTAGGTGTGCCCCCCTAATCCTGTGCAGAAATGTAGAAACAGGTGTGCCCCTCCCCCCAATCCAGTGTAGAAATGTAGTAACAGTCAGGTGTGCCCCCTTCCAACCACTGTGTAGAAATGTAGAAACAGACAAGTGTGTCCCCTTCTCCAATCCTGCGTAGAAATGTAGTAACAGTCAGGTGTGCCCCCTCCCCCAATCCTGTGTAGGAATGTAGAAACAATCAGGTGTGTTCCCCCCAACCCTACTTAGAAATGTAGTAACAGTCAGGTGTGCCCCCCAAACCTATTTAGAAATGTAGTAATGGTCTGGATTGCCCCCCCAATCCAATGTACACACATCATAACAGTCAGGTGTGCCCCCCCACAACCCCATGTAGAAATGTAGAAACATGTATGTGTAGGTGTAATACCAGTGGAGCACAGATGCCCAGAGGTGGCCAAGGTATCAGGATAGGTTGCAGCATTTGCACAATATGCAGGTATGTGTGTGTTAGGTTGGTGTGTGTTTCATATTGTGTGAAAGTGGTCAGTATATATGCATGTTGAAGTAAGACCTGGTGGCCATTGCCCACTACTGCTGATGACAGGGACAAGTCCTCACAACTACAGTGCCAAAGACAATGCCCACCAGTATAACACATGCTAGCAGTAAGCCACTGTAAATGTATGGTGGTAATATGTATCACCATCTGAAAGACTGACATGGCATTGCTGTTGAGATAGATATACAAGCAGTGCACAGGGGAAAGTACCCCAGACATACAGTATATGTTGTGTCACTCTGAAATGGAGACACCCTTGGAATTGTAAATACAGGTATGCATCACATTATCTGGTCTAGTAGTAGGGGATACTGGTGTTGTCTGCCCGAACACTTGCAGATTACAAAGGAGGTAGGACTGATGTATTGTGAAATAGCTGATGTACCTGCACATGCCAGCATAACTGGAATGCCCCATGCATATCTGTGTGTCAAATGTAAGTAGTGTCCATAGCACTCATGCACCCAGCTCACGCAAACACCACCCACAGGTACTTCTCTGGTCATATCCCTGCTGTGGGGAATGGGTACAATATGACCCCACCTGTATACGACAATAGCAAATGAATGCAGCATGCAGTGCAGGTGTCCATGCAGGTGTGTCCCTAGCCGTAGGTAGCACCCTGCCAGTATCCACACCACCTAATCAAGACTGACAGAAGGTATTGACCTGAACACCTATCACACCTACCCTGTCACCCCAGTGGAATATACTGCATGGCGGTCTAAGACTCTAGGACAAACAGAATGCAACGGCCTGCCATATCTGGCCCGCATCAACACCTAATGGCCCACAGGCCTCTGCCAAAGGCCTGTGTCACACACGTACTGCCAATGCATGTTATGTTATGGACACCCAAATAACAACATAACATACTCCATATAAGCCATATGCAAGGCCATGTGGACAAACCACAATAACATGTCCACCATATCACACTGCATGAACTGTGGACCAACACCAACGCACAGCTGTGATGGGGTGATAACCTTAGGGAAAGTATCAGAGAATGTATGTATAATGTATGGAAGAGGATAGAATAACAGAGGGGGGGTTCGAGCATGGGCATCATGGAATGTGCAAGGTCCAACACAAAGCTGTGTGCACATACTATCCCTGGCTGCAAACACATAAATGGGTAGCTACATACCTGTCCATACACCACAATAGTGGTAATGTCCTGACTCATGGCCCCTGCCTCTGGGTAACCTGTGTGAATCTGTACAGCTGTGAGGTATAGCCACAGCAAGATAAGGCCTTACTGTTATGTTGATGGATGCACAAGTATGGGATCCTCTGCCAGCACTGTACCAAGGTGCTGAACCGGATGCACAGACCCAGCAGCAAGTGTCTGCAGCTCCCCTCCAGAATGGCATATCTTAACATGACTATGTAGGTGTCTGTCTACAATACCAGACACAGCTGCAGTCACCCTTGTCACCCAAGACATCACTGTGAGCAAGACTGTCCACCTGACAGTACATGAGGACAGAAAACATCACAGTGTATAACAGTACACATGTCTGAATATCTCTGCTAACAGCAGTACCATGTAGTTGAAGCAGCACAGACACAGTCACCTACAGCACACACTATCCCCTGCACAACTTGTCCCCATATTGCCAAATGATCGACAGATACCCTGCAAAAACAGTTTGCTATTTGTAGATGTACAACACAAAGGTCTGCAGTGAAGTATAAACTACCTGGAATTGATCCACACATTCAGTACAGAAGAGCATATTGGGCATGCTCATACACTTAGAGAAATGAAGGCAATGTCAGACAACAACATACTGAAAGGTCAGACTGGGCATGCTCACACACTTATCAAATGAAGCCCATGTCTGCAAACAACAGTGGACCATACATATCTGCCAGTTGCAGATGTTAGTGCATACACTCCTCAGTATGCACCAGTCATGCTTTGCCCACACAGTGAATAGAAATACAGACATATATCCAAGGACAACACACTATAATAAGCCAAAATTAGATGTACGTAGATGTGTGGAAGAGAATGACTGTGACAAGGAGCCATCCATTATGAGGCCTGTCCCACCCAGCACATAGCCGAATGGCTAGAACCACACGTGGTGTAAATGTCACTCATTGTAGACATTAGCCACCGGTATTCGTCAGCATTACAGACTATGTGGTGCAAGTGCTGGCTGTGCAACATGACTGTGCAAGGACGTAGTCCTCTAGCAGCTGTATACATATACCTGTGGAATATAACCCTGTGTGTGCCCTCATGTGGTGTGTCAATCTCTAGATTAATGGGTTATGGCCCATGCACACACACTGCCCTCCCCATAGCCCTACTATGACAAGCCTGCTGAGGTCATCCACTTTGAAATACACCTTTGGAAAAGGTGTAGCCCAGTAATCTCTGTGGTGCATCCAAGAACTGCATACTGCTGTAGTGTCATTAACTAGTTAGGTAGGAGTTCTAATCCTAGACATGGCAACTGCATGTGTGTGTGTGTGTGTCTGTGTCTGTATGTGTGTGTGTGTGTGTGTGTGTGTGTGTGTGTGTGTGTGTGTGTGTGTGTGTGTGTCCCTGTTTGTGTAGTGAGCAATGCTTTTTAGGCTAGTCACACTCACTACAATTCAAATGGCTTACTTTGGCAAGGATGCTGAGGTCATTCACTGTGAAATACACCTTTGGGAAAGGTGTAGCCCAGTAATCTATGTATTGCATCCATGAACTGCGTACTGCTGTAGTGTGATAAACTAGTTAGGTAGGAGTTCTAATCCCAGACATGGCAAGTGTGTGTGTGTGTGTGTGTGTGTGTGTGTGTGTGTGTGTGTGTGTGTGTGTGTGTGTGTGTGTGTGCCCATGTCTGTGTAGCGATCAATGCTTTTTAGGCTAGTCACACTCACTACAATTCAAATGGCCTACTTTGGCAAGGCTGCTGATGTCATTCAATGTGAAATACACCTTTGGGAAAGGTGTAGCCCAATAATCTTCATGGCGTATCCCATAACTGCATACTGCTGTAGTGTAATAAACTAGTTAGGTAGGAGGCCTAATCCCAGACATGACAACTGTCTGTGTAGAGCGCAATGCTTTTTAGGCTAGTCACACTAAATACAATTCAAATGCCTTACTTTGGCAAGGCTGCTGATGTCATTCACTGTGAAATACACCTTTGAGAAAGGTGTAACCCAGTAATCTCTGTGGTGCATCCTATAACTGCATACTGCTGTATTGTGATATAGGACTTTGGTAGTGGAACTATTCCCGTACATGGCAAGTGTGGATGCTTGTGTGTGTTTCTATGTCTGTGTAGGGAGCAATGCCTTTTTAGGCTAGTCACACTCACTACAATTTAAATGCCCTACTTTGGCAATCCTGCTGATGTCATTCATTGTGAAATGCCCTTTCGGGAACAAGTACTCCAGTAATCTCCATGGTGCATCCTATAACAGTGTAATGCTGTAGTGTGATATAGAACTCTGGTAGGGGTTCTATTCCGACACATGACAGATGTGGATGTTTGTGTGTGTGTGTTTCTATGTATTTGTAGGGAGCCATGCTTTTTAGGCTAGTCACACTCGCTATAATTCAAATGCCTTACTTTGACAATCCTGTTGATGTCATTCACTGTGAAATACACCTTTGGGGAAACAGTACTCTAGTAATCTTCATGGTGCATCCTGTAACTGTGTAGTGCTGTAGTGTAATACACTAGTTAGGTAGGAGATCTAATCCCAGATATGGATGCGTGGCTGTGTTTGTCACTTGTATCTTGTGTGGAGGTGGCTGTGAGTGTGTAACAACTGGACTCATTGTGGAGCGGGTTTTGCAAATGTCTTATATGGTGGCCCTAGTATATGTCACAATGTCCACCGTACAGAGATAACTGATGTGAAATAGCTGAGAGGCTGGGGTACAAATCCATACCCCTACATGTGACATCAAGGCCTGGTGAACAAAGTTAGCAGCCCTTGTATTACCCAGAGAACACTCTCAACCCATGTCTCATTTACACACACACTTGCCTAGGCAGCAGCCGCTATGTTGGTAGTACCCTGCATATTGCCCATTGATAGTAACCATGGTGTGAATGCATTGGGCTACAGAGGTAATGGCACCCTGTTCATCAGTCCAATAGGCACATACATGCAGACAGTGCACCTTCCCTATGTTCCCCACTGGACAACTGCAACACCTGTGGTGCCATAAAATGTGACCCACAAAGGACATACCATGCCTGAAACACATGTGCTGTATAGACAGATGCCACTGACACCAGGGAATACCTGTATCATGCTATCAATGTAGGTGCAGGGTCAACCTGCTGTCCATTAACAGTTCCCACCACATAAGACCAGGACTGGCACATCTGATGATAACAATCTGTGTACACAACATGGGCCAGACACCCCAGGTACAGTTCCACATGTCACTGTACATGCATATGGGACGTGTGCACATCCCAGACACCATCCATGTCATGGACTAAGGAACACATACATGGCAAGCAATGCAGAGCAATGAAAACATACAATAGTTACCCAGGTGACTGTATGGTGAATACAATACCCACCTTTGTGGGCAAATCCAGACACTACACCCCTGAGCCACACTGCAGACCAATGTCATGTGGTCTGATGCCAAGGTATACCCATCACCTAGCCTTGTATAGCCACCTGGCACAGTCGACCACTACACACCCGTGAAGCAATGCACCCATGCATGTCAGTACTGGCACTCTGTGTGTGTGTGGTGTATGATGCCTATGAACACATTCACACTGACAACAACCTCCATTGGCATACTGAAGCATGCTGTCTGATGTCAGACACCTCCACATACCCTTTGCCTATATAACCTCTGTATAACCCCTGTGGTGCATGTGTTACCTGCACAGTACTGTGGCAATCTAACTAGTGATGAGTTGTATTCCTGACCCTACCAAGTGTGTCAATGTGTGTGGGTCCCTGTGAGGGTGTGGCTGTGTTGACGCTGACACCTGTTCATGCAGACACCTACCGTATAGCTACCATATCACTGTTGCAGATGTCACTCACCATCACATATACATTTGGAGGGCTCCTCAACATGTAACCTATGTGGCGCATCCAGTAACTGCATAGACATGTGATAGCAGTACATAGTCAGTCAGGGGTTCCATACCCTGTACTGGTAGGTGTATGACACAAACATGCTTAAGTTTTACTCTCCCACCCCTTCCTGACTTATCTTTGTCTCTGTCTGCCTCTCTCATTCCCTCCTGATGGATGTGGAGACTTAACACCTGCTTTGCTTAGGCAGCAGTATGTGTATTGTAAGTGATGCTCATGATGAGCTGATGGCCTCTGCACAAATTGCAGCCCTTCTCTACCTGATTGCATGTAGAACAGCTGTTGTAACATTCCCATAGCCAATTACATGGAAACACACTCCACTATCTAGGAACATCATGTTGGTGTTGGGCCTTTTCATTCACTGTGAGCAGGAACTAGATCTGTTGTTTGGCAAATAGGATCACAGATGAATTGGGGATTTATCTCTAACAATATACACTGTGGAAACAGGCCTACACACAGGAGGGGGATGTGTCTGACTTGACTACAGACTGTAAGTGCTGCTATACTATATTTGGAGTAATGTCGGTATAACATGGTGTGTATGGATATGGCTGTCCTACATATTTTAATACCTGTCATGTCAGTGCTATGTTTATGAGGAAACTCCCATCGGTAGGGTCATCTGCAGACTGGGCAGTGTGTGGTGCCTTTTGTTTCTTATGTTACCCATGGAGCACCTATCTGTGAACTGCAGAAGGTAGTGTGTGGATTGCAGTCAGTATATGGTGACAGCCATGAGAGTTACTGAAGTCATATCCCTCATAGGACATATGTTGCAACTAACCCTGTTACAACACTAAATGTATGAGGTCATCACAGCAGCATGTCAATATTGGCCCTGTGTTTGTGTCTCCAGCCACAACTCTGTCAATGTTTGTACATATGTCATGCAGTAATAGGTGCATATGTTCTAGTACAGCATATTTATTAACATCATATCTGATAACAAGCAAGTGAGATATCAGACTGCTACACATATTATGTATAGTTGGGGACATAACCTGAGCATTCTGTGGTTGTGTGTACAGTACTGAGGTCTGTGTACTTATGGTGATTGTCGACAGTGTGTGTATTGTGAATATGTATGTTGGCCTGTGTACTGACTGCGATAGATGTAATTGTTCTTGGTCCTGTTCTATATGATGTTACATGCTGCTCCTTTGTATGTTACCCTATCAGCTTACATGTTTGTAGGGCCAAACACACACATGTCCCATACAACAGACAGGCATTGGACCACACTGTGTAGTGGCCCAGTATATGTAGGGTTAGTGTGTGAGAGGCACATATGAGGATGGTGTTGATCAGATAGTACGTATACTGTAATATTATGCTAGCTTACCATATGTGGCTGTGGCTGTGTTCACATTGGTTGTGGTTATGCACTTTCACACATGTGTCTGTTACTCTGTGCTGTGACATGCCTGTAGAGCCTGCTATATATGCAGGTGCATGTGTATTCCCCCATAGGAAATGTAGGCCAGTGTTGAAAAAGTCTGCCTGTAGCCTGCACAGTGCTTTGTTACATGCCTAGCAGCTTCGTGTACTTACCCAGTGAGATGTCATGTTCAGATACTTGACAGATGTACTGCTGCCGGGCCACCATAACAGTCATGTATGTCAGACAAAGCAGTGGGATGCTGTACAGATGTATGTCACTAACTAGTGGGTAGTATGTGACCATGGCATCTCTGTACCAGTGGTTATTATGTGTCAGGACAGACAGGAGTGTGTGAATTCATAACTTATGGAGGCAAATGTACACCAGTATTTACATGATATACCCATCTACATGGTTGTTAACATCCACATTGTCAGGCTTCGTCCACATGTCTTGCACTAAGGGGTTCTGTGTATACCTCTGGACTGACCAGAGTGTGTCAGACTGTCCACATATATTGGCTATATCTCTGCTGTAGTCCACAGGAGCATTACTGTGCTAGCAGTGGTACTGTACTATGATGTCCTTAGGATGTCTGTCAGTAGCCAATGGCGCACGTTAAAAGAAGATTTGACCTCCGACACACACCATGTCTGTGAAGACAATCCATATTACAGTAGCAATAGTCTACAAATATACCTGCAATACATATCTGACATCCCGTTGCACTAAGAGATTGGGACTATTGGGGCTGAGGTAGGGCTCCACTCCACGTTCAGGACATATGGTGAAAATATATGTATATATAATTATCGATATATCTATATAGATATATACACATATACATATCGACATACATAGATGGATATGTATATGTGTGTGTGTATATATATATATATATATATATATATATATATATATATACATATAAACACTTCAATATATACATATGCAGAGCAATATATGTGTCGAAAGATTTTACTCTTCTAACATATTCTGGAAGAATCACACCAAGTTCTTGTAAGCAAGTAAAACAGCTTTATTTTACATGCATGGAGATCTGCTACATGATAGTAATATGCCAGCAGTCTGGCTACTTGTACTTTAAGTTCTCCTTATATAGACCCTCCTGCACGTACATACACGTAGCACAGAGGACTTTCATTAAAATTGATAGTTTGATTACTTGTTTTTACCAGCCAGTACCACAGTTATTCTTGCACCATTAACTTTATCAGCAGTTTAAGATTAACTCCTGCATTCCTCAGTGATCAACATTTTCCAGAACATTTCAGTTTGCACAGTGAACATTTTTCTGCTTAACCCTTTAAATACAGAATACAAAACATGTTGACTTCAGTATTTTTCCACATTTCCCTTACAACATTTTGTATACTGTTTATTTTACACAATCCCAGATACGTTGTATACCTTCTCATAATCAGAGAAATATGCTTTTGTAGCATTGGCAGAGATAACCTTCGATATTATCATTTTGATACATGGTATGCAACAGCAGCCAAGCAGCAAAAATATGATTGCACCAACACATACAGCAATTAAAATGTTCATCAACACAGAACCCCAGTTTCCAAACAGGTTTTGGAAAAAGTCAGTCAAGGGGTTTGGACCAGGTTTAGTCAGTTCAAAACCTTGTTGAATTATTTTTCCTTCGCCGCTAGGGTGAAATCGAGCCATACGGTTCTGCAACACTATGGTTCTCATCAGCCGTTAATTCCATCACCAATTCTAGCACTGAAAATGTCACATTACTCAGAGTCTCTAACAGTTTTGACAGTTTTCTCAGTTCTCAGATGGATTTTACTGTCCCATACGCTGGCAAAATACCAGCCCAAGCAATTACATCATCGCCTAGGTCCATATGTGAGAGTCCTTTGCTGCTGACGTGTGCCAAGTCATGGTGATAAATCCATGACGCATCAATGTTACCTATGGGATTAATAGGTTTATTAAGAGAACGTGCATTTTGTATTTTACTTTGAGGTAATACATTTGCGTGTCTGATAGCTGGTATCAGATATCCCAAAAAACAACTTCCTGAACAGCCATATGGTAACCATTTATATGCTTTCCTACCACAAATAAAATAACAATCATTCGTTTTTATGGTGATATTGGTTGCAAATTCATAACTCCCATTTGGCTTTAGCCCCTTAAATAACAGGCCATATACATACAGCATTTTTTCAACAAAACTAGTATCATTTACATTGATGTCTTTTTTTTATAGCTCCAAACTTGGTTTCACACTGCCCTTCTAGGGTACAATTATGAACTATTGTCAAATTACATTGGCTCAGCCCCACCTTAACGTTTTCAATCTTTTGAAAACACACTGTTCCGTTTTGGCCCCAGAAGAGGCAGCCACCTTGTCTCTCAGTGGTACTTCTGTGGTTTCAAACAACAAACTATTCCAAGTATCATTTGTTTCCAGAGGGGCTGTCCCTAACATTAAGCCACTATGTACAGTAGATATTACAGTACATACCCAACAATTTGAGACATTCATTGAGGATGCATATGCATATTTAATCGCTTGATATGTATTAAAGTTTGGATGCCAGCTGGTGTGTTTGTCTCTTTTTGAATGGCTAGCTTCATTAAAAAACAAAAATATTACAATCACAATAGTTATAAACAATAAAACATTCCAATAGAACCATTTTTTCTTATTCTCATTATTGTCCTTCATGGTTACTGCTGCGACTTCCGTCTCTTGAACCTGAAAAATAATCATTCGTTAAACAGCTGTTAGAATTGGTCAGCATTTTCCTCATGTACTCAGCTAACTCCTCACCCCCCTCACGTTCCGCAGGCAACAAGTTTTGCCACTGCGGGACGTAATAAGGTCTCCCATACAACAACTCAAATGGGGTGACTCCTTTTGAGTTGGGAGTTGTCCGCATGGAAAGGAGGGCTAGAGGTAGACAGGTAATCCAAGACTGAT
This sequence comes from Protopterus annectens, assembly GCF_019279795.1. Taxonomy (NCBI): domain Eukaryota; kingdom Metazoa; phylum Chordata; order Ceratodontiformes; family Protopteridae; genus Protopterus; species Protopterus annectens. The sequence goes on along the minus strand of NC_056746.1, from coordinate 128,012,902 downwards.
GTGTCTCGGCCATGAGTTTTCTCAACTTGCCTTTTAAAATGCCGTTATGGCATTCCACCAACCCTGCTGACTGTGGGTGGTAGGCACAATGGTGTTTCAATTTAATTTGGAAAACTGTAGACAGTTTCTGAATGATCTGATTGACAAAATGCGTGCCGTTGTCAGAGTAGATGCATGTAGGAAGTCCAAAGTGTGGGACGATGTGATTGACCACAATTTTAGCCACTGTTTGAGCATCCGGATGTGTCACCGGAAAGGCCTCAACCCACTTAGTAAATGCATCCACTATCACTAACACAAACTTCTTTAGTTGTGCCGGGGTCCATTCGATGAAGTCCATACATATTGTATGAAAAGGATAGGGGGGGGTGTTGGAAATGATGCCGGAGCAACTCTGACCCCTCCCCCGTGGTATTTAGCACATACTATGCAGGATAGACAAAACATTTTGCATATGCAATAAAACCCTTGGTCCAAAAGGTACGGTGGATAATTTTAACCATAGCTGCAGGGCCCAGATGGGAAGGGCCATGCACAACTAGTGCTGCATACCTAAAAAGATTAGTAGGCAAAACATATTTATTATCCGGTCCCACATAGATTCCTTTGTTCTGCCTAACACCATACCTAGTCCAGCGTTGTTTTTCCTGTACTGTGCTAAGTTCCTGCATGACTTGTAAGGTTTGCAAATCAAATTTATCTGTTGGTTGTAATTCTGTAGGTGTGGTTTCAAGTGAAAAGGTACTGGACATAGCTGCCTCTTTGGCTGCTTTGTCTGCTAGGGCATTACCAAGTGATACCGGTCCTTAGCACGGGTATGAGCAGCACATTTACAGATGGCCAAACCCCGTGGCCATTGGACGGCTTGTAGTAATTCAAGGATTAGGTCTTTGTGCATAATGTCTTTCCCCGAGGTTGTAACCATCCCCCTATTTTTCCATTGCTGAGCAAACACATGCACCGTAGAAGGCATATTGACTATCCGTATAGATAGTGACATTCCTGTCCTCTGAAAGGAGACATGCCCTTGTCACAGCAATCAGTTCCGCTGCTTGAGCAGATAAGTTCCCGGGGAGTGGTCTTGCCTCTATTATCTGAGTTGCAGTAGTAACTGCATACCCTACCTGCGTGGTGCCTGTTTCTGTTTTGCGTGCTGACCCATCTACAAACAGTGTCCAGTCCGCATGTAGTAAGGGTTGATCTTTAAGATCCGGTCTTGGTAGAACTTTAGAATGTATGAGATCTAAGCATACATGCGAATACCGTCTTCAGCAACAGGTAGCAATGTCGCTGGATTTAAGGTAGTGCATCTCTCAATTGTCATGTGTGGCTGCGATAACAGCGTAGTCATACAAGATAAATGTCTGCTAGGTGACAGAAATGTTAACTTGTCCTGCAGAAGGATGACTGCTACAGAGTGCGGGACTTTTAACGTAAGATCATGGAACAATACCAACGTGGCAGACGCTTGTACCGCCAAAGCGGCTGCAATTACTGCTTGCACACAGTGTGGTAATGCTCGTGCTACTGAGTCTAATTTGCTAGAGTAAAATGCCAATGGTCTTAACTTATCTCCATACATTTGCATTAAAACAGATGTCATAAATCCCTGCTTGCAATCTACAGTCTGTATAAAGGTCTTACTGTAATCTGGAAACCCCAATGTTGCTGACCCAGCTATCAGTTGCTTGATCCTAGTAAATGCCTGTACTGCCTTGTCTGTCCAGTGCAGCAAATCTTTGCCGCCATCGGTATTGCAAAAATTAAGTCTGATAGCGGGTGCACTTCTTCGCGTAGTTGGGAATCCAACTCGACAGAAGTTCGTAATGCCTAAAAAGGACATCATTTCTTTTTGTAGTTGGCATGGGGCTTGTAAAATAGCATTCTTTCTGCTGTCATCTAATCGCCTGCCCTTCCCAGAGATAGTATAACCCAGGTAACGCATTTCTAATTTACAAAATTGTAACTTAGACTTATTTACCTTATGTCCTTCGTGTGCCAGAAAGTGTAGTAGTCGAATAGTCTCGGACTTACAGAGTTCTTCCGTAGTTGCGGCCAGGAGGATATCATCCATGTACAGCAGTAGGTGGCACCCTTGGGCTGGTTGGAACTGAGCCAAATTGGTGGACATCTCTTGTGAGAAGATGGTCGGACTTTCGCAGTGTCCCTGCGGTAACCTGGTATAGGTATAACGCTTGCCCATAAACGTAAATGCAAACCAAAATCTACTATCTTTCTGCAAGGGAATAGAGAAAAAGGCATTACTGATATCAATTACAGAAAAGTAGTTATCCGTAGGAAGGATATCGTTCAGCAGAATAGATGGATCTGGGACCATGGGGGCCCGAGGTACCACTGTGGCATTTATTGCCTGTAAGTCTTGTACCATCCTCCATGTCCCATCCGTTTTTTTTTTTTTTTTTTACTGGAAATAAGGGCGTATTACACGGTGAGTCTGTGCACAGAATTAATACTCCAGCTTTCAAAAGTGCTGTGATTACCGGTAAAATGCCCTCCTCTGCCTTTCTGCTCAAGGGATACTGCCGTTTATGAGGTCTAAATTCTGACTTGGGTGTAATCTTTACCTGTCCTGCCGTTCTAATCAGTCCAATATTGTGCTGACCCTGCGACCATAATGAGTTTGGAATCATCTGCAATTGAGATTCGTCCATGGGGGTAAGGAGACATAGTCATAATGTCCCAGGGGATGGTATCGGTTTGTCTTCCCTGAGGTGCACGGTCGGTCTGGCTTGTGTAACCCAGTTAAGTTTTTGAACCTGAATGCCCTTACCTGCCAACTGTTCTGGTGTCCATCCTACCCATTCAGTTCTTTTCTTACCCACGAGGTACCATGACATTCCTTCACCCTCCGTGACTGAAATATGTGTGGTTAATTCATTCTTATACAGCAGCTGCATATCCCTTGTAAGGCTACATGTGACTGCAGAATTACCTAGTGTGTCCCAAAAAAGGCTATGCAATACTAGTTTGGTGACTTTAAAACTAAGAAATTTCTTTTCGATTCTAAATCAGGTCCGCACATCTTCTGTAATACATTGTGCAATGTAATGGATCTGACACCTTCGGATTTGTTATGCCGTATTTGCTTAATGCCAAATATGTAAGATCCGTCACTACACTCTGGGGCCTGTCTCTATCAAATCATTACTATACCAGTAATGTAGATCTCCCTGCCCTCTAATAGCATTGCACTATTCAGTTCTATTCTCCTTGCCACCATCCCGTGGAGGTTGGGACGGCTGCTATACCGAACACTTGCATTAAATCTCTTCCTAGTAAATGTACTGGGCAGATTTTTGAAATTATTACTTGGAACCGTATGGTTTGGTTCATCTCTGGGTCGGTAACCCACAGAGGTTTGGACAATGGCTCTTTGTAAATACGATCATTTGCTGCTTTTACAAGCACATATTCATCCGAGGTAACATCGGATGATATGGCAGTACTTCTGACTAACGTTAGAAGCCCCTGAGTCACAAAGAAATTCTATGTCTCGCCCTCAACTTGCAATGTGATCACTGGTTGGGATTCCAATTGCATAGTTGATGCTAGTGCTGTTAGATTTACCATTTGATATTTCTCATTTTCTGCCATTTCCTGTCCCCACCCATCGTCTTCACTTGTATCTACTTCCCCATTCTCACTTTCTTCTTCTTCCTCATACCCTCCATCTACATCTTTTTGACCGTCATATAGTCATGCGGTACCACCGGAAGCAACCATCGGTTTCTCCGGTCCTCTGCAATCTCTGGCGAAATGTCCTTTCTTACCGCACTTAAAACACTCCCCCCTCTTTTGCCTACCTTCGAAATTCTCAGAATGACTTACGCCTCCCCGTCCTCGTCCTCTTCCCCTGCCACGCCCTCTTCCGCGGTTTGCGGAACCTTGAACTAACATTAAAGTTCCATCTTTACTAACTGTAAAAGTCTGGGCTTTTTTATCTTTCTTTTCCTTCAGATATTTCTCAGCATGTCTAGCATACTCCATAAGGGGCTGTAGACGCGCTGTCCTGTGTGTGATCATATGCTTTTGTATAAAGTTACCAATGGCTGTCTTGCAGCCCTTTAGGAATGCATTTTTCAGTTGCTGTTCATAGGGCGAGTCATTTTCCTGATTTTCTACCTTAATCAACCCACTATGAGCATCAAAACATTGTGTGAGAGATGATGTAGATAACTGTCTACGGTTTCGTCATCTGATTGAATGCATTGATTAATGCAAGTCCAATCTGCCTTGGGCTTCCAATGTTCTTCTATTTTATCTAAGAGAGTCTGCATTCTGGTTCTACACACTTGGAAGTTTTACTATCTTCCTTTTAACAAAGTACACATCTCTTTCACTTGAATTACCACACCCTTTTTTCAAATTTTGTTCCCTATGTCTTTTATTTGCTTCCTCCAGCCATTTCTGTGCCTGGGAAACCCCACCTTCTTTTGATTCCTTGTCTTATTTCCTGCCTGTTTGCACAGTGATCTTACTAGATTTTGACATTCTGACTTATTTAAACATCCACTAAACCCATGATCTTTTTTCCATTTATCTAAATATTTTACGTTCTTTGGGTGTAAATCAAACATAAACTTTTCATCTTCAGATTGTCGTCACCTTTGACGCAACTGGTTCCTGTTCCCATTTCTCTTATGAGAAACTATTCCTGTTCCTGAGATCTCTTGTATATGGAATCTATTCACATATACTCCTTATACTTTGAGAAAATTAAATTTCTCCCTTGACTAGTCCCTTAAAATTTAGACAAAAATTCCAATCAGAAACAACAAAAAATAGCTTTTCTTTTTGCTTACCTTTGTGATTCCTCCGCCCTGTTTCGCTGCCACCTCACGGATTGAATCTGGAAAGAGTGACTGGCCTCTAATTTCAACCTGTTTCAGTTGGAGGTCTTTCATTCGAGGAGAGCCTGATCTCTCTCCACCTGCAGGTTTTCAGCCTCTCTTTGTTCGATTCCGCAGGCAGGCCGCCTAACGTTGAAGCCAGTTATGTCGAAGATTTTACTCTTCTAACATATTCTGGAAGAATCACACTAAGTTCTTGTAAGCAAGTAAAACAGCTTTATTTTACATGCATGGAGATCTGCTACATGATAGTAATATGCCAGCAGTCTGGCTACTTGTACTTTAAGTTCTCCTTATATAGACCCTCCTGCACGTACATACACGTAGCACAGAGGACTTTCATTAAAATTGATAGTTTGATTACTTGTTTTTACCAGCCAGTACCACAGTTATTCTTGCACCATTAACTTTATCAGCAGTTTAAGATTAACTCCTGCATTCCTCAGTGATCAACATTTTCCAGAACATTTCAGTTTGCACGCAGTGAACATTTTTCTGCTTAACCCTTTAAATACAGAATACAAAACATGTTGACTTCAGTATTTTTCCACAATATGTTTACACATATACAGATAGAGATACATATGCACATATACGTATGGATATCTACATATATATGGACAGTAATAGGTATATCAGAATAGATATGTATGCACATATAGTTATAGTTATCTACATATATACCCACATAACTAAGCATATCTGTACACATAGAATGTGCATACATATATATATATATATATATATATATATATATATATATATATATATATATATTTATATATATATATATATATATATATATAGTTATATATATATATATATATATATATATATCTGTATGAGTATACATTTGTATGTACATGTAGACATATATCGACCTATTATATATCGACCTATTATATGTATAGATCCATATTCCTGTCATGTGCAACCTCACGGTTGTGTATACTCTCCCATATATATCTCACCCTATGTATCTGTTATGTGTACATTTACCAGAAAGGCTCATCCAGACTGCTAAACTTTCCTGTGAAGGAAAGGTTAGTTTGTTTTTATATTTTGTATTTTGTATTACTTTATTGCCTTTCTATATTTTGAATACTGTGGTTTGTTTTCTTTACCTTGTGTTTTACTTGCATTCTGCTTTTAACAGCATATTAAAACTTCAAAAGAGACCACAGCTCTCTCTCTTCTGAGTCAGGCAGATTTTTTTCCCACCTTCCCACCCAGTTACAGTTGTCTTGTTAAATACAACTGTCTTTCTAGTTGCCTGCCTCTTATGTTAATCTGACCATATATCTCATTTCCTCTCTACTTTCACTGGCTTGTGTGAGTAATCACAAAATCATCATTTTTGAAATCCCTCCCCTTCAACTATTTAAATTTATTGGCCATCCTACTGTATTCCATAGTACCAGAATACAAAACTGACCACCCCTTTCAACCCATCTTGCCGTTTTAAAAATAGTAACTCTCCACTAAACCTTAACTTTTTAAATAGGTAAAACTTAAGTTACCTGCTTTCACATCTAACTTCTGTAGTGCACACTGCAGTGTGCATTTTATTTTCATCTTACCTTTAAGCATCCCTGTGACTAGCACTTTCTCTAATACCTGCTGGAAAGCACTAGGAAGCCTTAAACTGATACAAGCACTCAACTCTCCTTGTTAATAAGGATAAATTAATAGTAGGCACTAAACAGCCTATAATTGCAAAGTACCTTGCTAAGATAAGGGAAAAAAGCTCCTGTACTTTACAAAAAAAAAAAAGCACCAAACCAGGCATGTCCAAGGGTCACCTTCTGGTGATTTCTCCTGTCCACCTGGTGAATCTGGGCATACTGGGGCAAAGCAGCAATTGCCTCATGTACACAGACAACCCTCTCCTCCTACCACCCAACACTACAACCTGTGAGAGATGCACTTACATAGCCAAAATGGAAGCAAAGCTCTCACCACCCAAGATTGTGCTAGACAGTCAAGAGGAGAAGGTTAACACCCACACTACACCTCAAGCAACACATATCCCTTCTAAACCCACACCACCAACACCCACTTATAGCAACACTAAATCCACATATGCAGAGGCCCTTAACTGTAACCTGCCCAAGCAACAAGGACCTCTGAAGCTGAAATGCAAACAAACACCAATCACAACCAAAGTGTCACATAGTTCACAACACCAGTGTGCCACCCAGCAACAGCCCCAAAGGCAAGGCAATGTACCTAACACTTTAGTCATAGATGACTCTATAGTCCGGCACAATGATGTCCCTCTCACCAGGTTGAACAAGGAGAAAATTATGGTCAGCTGTATGTCGGGTGCCAGGATATGCCACATAATGCATGCACTTAAGTCACTCCACAACAAGTACAAATATGACTCTGTCATTGTCGATGTTGGAGTGAATGACTTGAGACATACCTCCCTGGACTACATGAAAAGACACATGGAAGAGCTCTCGGATCATGTGGCCCAGGCAGGTATGACCCTAGCCCTGAGCAGCATCCTGCCTTCACCCAGAATGATACCACAATATAAGGACAAAATGATTGACTTCAACAATTGGCTAAGCTTCTGGTGTCATTCAAAGGGGATCCAGTATCTGTCTGCCTGGGATGACATGATTGACAGACCATGATGGTCTGCATATGTTGCTCGTGGGATTCAGGTTACTGGCTAAGGCCCTTGCCACCCCTATAGTGCCTTTTTTAGGCAAAGTTCAAAGGACAAAACCACCACCGTAACAGGTACAAGCATGCAAAATCTGAAGGTAATGCTAATCAATGCTAGAAGTCTAAACCTCAAAATGCACTCTCTCAAGGCACTGCTAAAAACGGAGAACATCAATATCTGTGCAGTAACTGAGACCTGGTTCAAGGCTCCAGAGAGTACCCCTGCAATACCAGGCTACAACTCTTACCACACTTTTCGGCCACCAAACCAAGACTGAAACACTAAAGGTGGAGGAGTGTCAATATTCACCAAGGATATTCACACCTCCAGGCTAGTTGCCCAACACAATGCATCTGAAATTCTCCATGTGCAACTAACACTAGGTAAGACAGCAATCCAAATTGTAGCTTGCTACAGATCCCCCACCATACCCCAAGATTCTCACTACACCTTTCTAAACATACTGGAAAATATTGAGATAGAACGAAACACCCTAATACTTGGTGATTTAAACTACCCTGCCACTAACCGGGAAAACTACTCATGTACCAACACCTTTGACCAACGGTTCTTGAAATTCATAAATTCCAACACCCTGGATCAACTAATCCATAGTCCCACCAGGGGCTCCAATATCCTAGACCTGGTCATTACCAACATGGAAAATCGATGCTCCACACCTGTGGTCACCCCCTCATTAGTCAGGTCTGACCATAAGCTAATCACCGTTAACATCCACATCCCACCCCACCCCCCAGTAAGCAAACCTCCATAAAAAAACTTCTCCAAAGCCAACTTCATGCTACTCAAGTCAGAAGTGACAAACTTCATGACACCCATGCAGATGGGAACTGAAAGTTCAACTGCTGAATCCTACACTAAGGCACTGTACGAGCACATCCACTCATGCATGAATTGTGCCATCCCAAATAGAACCAATCTGCTCTCATCCAAAAAAGTAAGCCAATCTGGTGGTGCCCTGCCATAAACAAACTTTACAACAAAAGGAATAAACTGTTGCAGAAAAGAGGAAAATCACAGGATGCAAAAAACTCCCTTACCAGCCTCAGTAAGAAACTGAGATCCCTCATAAAATCCTCCAAAGCTAGTTATGAAAATAAAATTGCCAAAGATTCCAAAGACAATCACAAGACATTCTATAACTATTTCAAGAATCTAAATGGCAATGCTCAAATCTTCTCTGAGCTAAAACAAAATGGCATTAAATATACTCATCCCAAGGATATTGCCAATATCCTGGCAGATCGATTCAGTCTCAACTTCACCCCCCTCTCACCCCCTAAATGGCCCATCTCAATACCGGAAGATTGCCAAATTCCGGTAATAATGGCCACACAGGTAAAAAACGCACTCTCCAAAGCTAAGAATACAGCATCCATGGGACCAGATGACATCCCAGGTTGTGTACTACATGAACTACAATATGAACTGGCACCTCACCTAAGTGTCATGTTCAATCATAGCCTCAGCTCAGGTTTCATGCCCAGTGAGTGGCTCAGAGCTACAGTTATCCCACTCTGCAAGGGGGGATCCACCTTGGATCCCGGAAACTACCATCTCATCAGTCTGACAAGCCTTATCTGCAAGGCCATGGAGTGTATTATCATGGAACTTATAAACAAAGACATTGGCAACCTTCAAACACTGGACTCCACCCAGCTTGGGTTAGTGAAGGGCCGATCTTGTCTCCTGAACCTGATTGACTTCTTTGAATCAGTCTCCAGAGGCATGGACAAGGGTAAGGTGGTCCACACAGCCTATCTAGACCTTGCCAAGGCCTTTGACACCATCCCCCTCTGGAATCATAGATAAACTTACTAAGCTGGGCATTAATCCCTACGTCACCCAATGGGTTACTAACTGGCTTACTGATAGAACCCACACTGTAAAAGTAGCCGACTCCAAATCCAGCTACAGACAAGTGACAAGTGGAGTACCTCAAGGTTCAGTCCTGGGAATGCTCTTGTTTGGCATCTACTTCTCTGAAGTACAGGCCAACACTAAGGGACTCTGGCTAACAAAGTTTGCAGATGACTGCAAACTGGGAGCCATTACTGAATCCCCAAATGAAGTGGATACTCTATAAAAGGGCCTTACAGAAACAGATGCATGATGCCAGAGCCATGGGCTCAAGCTCAATGCCAAGAAAGGTATAGTTATCCCCTTTGGGAAAAAACATGTATCCATGAATTACCATATAGGTGGCAGTTCACTAAACACCGAAAGTATGATAAGAAACTTAGGGACACAGGTGGACAGTTGTCTCACCTTCGATAATCACATCACCACAACAGTCAGGAAATCCTTCTATGTGGCACACCTCATCACTAAGGGCTTTTCATCCAGAAAAAAGGAGGTCATTGTCACACTGTACTCATCCCTCATTAGACCCATTATAGAATACAATGCCCCGTTTGGTATGTACCTCTCAAGGCATCTGCAACAACTGGAAAGGCCACAGAAATACCTCACTAAAACAATCACAGGCCTAAAGCACATGCCCTACGCTGACCGCCTTAAAAAACTCCAGCTATACTCTGTCGCATATCGTCTACTCAGAGGCGATCTCTGCTTAACATACAAGGCCATGTCAAACCCAGAGCTGTTGGACATGCTACACTTAAAGAAATCCCAATTCCTCAGAGCCACATGCTCCAGGAATCTAAACCTTGTCATCACAATAAACAAAACATGCTGGAGAGATAGGTTCCTGACCCAGAGACTCCCCAGACTCTGGAATAGATTGCCCATACATGTCAAGCAGAGTGCCTCTTTGGCCCTCTTCAAAAGGAACCTCGATGATTGGATGGGAGAAAGGATATTCACTCCAGGGATCATGTCAGTCACCCTGCTAGACAGGGGTCCAGGGAAGTAAATAGTGTGAGAAGAAATAGCCAGGGAATTGTTATGGCTAGGCTTGTATAGGCCCTAGGGCTGATAGCCTAGTACCAACCTATGAACCTATGATAAAACAACATATGTGATGCAACAGTCATATTAATAACAAGTACTACACAATTGTGGAAGTAAAGGCAATTGTTCAATACTACTCAATATATGTATTGACAGCTATATTGGTAAAACAACAGCTTGTCTTCACAGTGGTCATGGCATAGTGGTTAAGAGTTATGACTTTAGTATACAGGGTCCTGGGTTCAAGACCTGCAAGGGCTGTTCATTTTGTTGCTGGGCAGAACAAGGGCTGTCAGATACAGAGTGGTTAAGGCAGTTTTGAGCAGCTTTAAGCACGTTTGAGTGGGTTTGCACAAAGCTAGGCAGTGTTAAGCTATGGTTAAATTTACAGGCACTTGCACAGTGTAGGCTACACTTACCAGTGCACAAATCAGCTCATCTGTTATATTGCAGCAATGTTGATACTTGCTAAGCATGGCTTAGCCATGGAAAGCAGTTCACACCACCCAGTCTGATAACACAGCAGGGTAATGACATCTGTAATAAGTGTATGTAATGTCATGTACAATACATGCACCTATATGCTGTCATTACAGTAGCAAGGGGTGTGAGTGTCATGTGTGGGACAAAGATGTATATGAGGCCTGTACAGCACTGTTATCCATGTGAATGTGTTAAATACAGGGGTAGTAGCCCAGGGTACATGCTGTCACACTGCCATGTAGTGTATCATGTCAGTACTACTGTTGACAGCGCATACCCTGGCAAGACCAGAGTGCTAAATGTAGTACTGACAGCAGGCACACCTGCAGGCATAGCTGAACTTCGTGCCCTCCCTGTTGTATCCCTAGTGTGTGTGAGCTGTGTCACAGTATATGCCCCTTACTGGGTAATGATCCAATATGTGGAATGTAACTGTAGACTACCGTCTGTACAGCACATGTTAGAGAAGGCTTTTGACATGTAGTTATGGCATACATATTGTTGTCAAATGTCTATCTGTCAGCACACTCATCCTACTGCATAGCTACTTGCCAAGCTGATGACTGTCAAGTCCCTGTACAGATGTGCAGATGGCAGGTATCCAGCTGGGATATGTACAGGCAACCTAAGCTTGATTGACACTGACATGTCTGCCCAGCTGTGTAAGAACTGACACATATAGGAGATGTCACCCTGTATGCACCACATGTTATGGGTACCTCCACTACACTGCCACAGTCAACAGAACATGCTTGGATACAGGTCTCCATCATAGACTCTAACCATGTGTTGTAATGCATGTTGCATACATGTCAACTTGATCACCTCAGTGGCCATGTGCAGGAGGCACCAGTTGGATTGGCTGATGCATGTCATTCTCACCCTGAGGGTCACCACAGTAGAGTCTGTCGATAGATTGCCTGCTGCCACCTGGAAGGTGGCAGGATACCACTGTACACACAACCCCTACACAACCCATCTCTCCTTGGACAATAGCTAGGTATACAGCTATAACCACCTGCAGTGATGCACCCCTGTACTGACACATGTGTACATGTGCATGACTGAGTATAGCAGGTCTGTGTGTTAGCACTTGGAAATTCCATGAGGGCGTTCACAACCAATGCAACACCCATTGCCATAGTCAGTTGTGGCTGCTGCTGTATGGGACATTACATGTACTCTGTTAAGCTCCTCCCCATACCAGCTACACAAGCCTTGCAGTACCAGCACAACAGTGTTGTACAAATGGGTTGATTGGCATGAGATATCCATTGTGTTCTGGCATGTATGTGTATGTGTGCATGTCCGTATATCTGTAGAGTACAGCATTCCGAGGCCACATACTCCTATTACAATACCCATTGCCACACAGTAGTACAGATAGTAATGTTGCTGCCCATAGATGAGGCATGACAATGCAACAACCTATTATGCATGTGGCATGTGCATTAGATGTATATCCCTGTAGTACCACTGTTGGGGTATACTATGGCTTGTATCGCAGTCACAGCCAATATGTGATGGTGGGTATGGCATAGTGTCATCATGGGTGTCAGGGAGTAGAATGTCCACTGGGAGATGTGGGTGCTGTGTACACTGTCATTACACCAAGGTACACCCGGTATATATCCCATGTACCATGTTATGGTTGCCACTGTCACCATCAACCATACAGGTAACTGATACCACGATTTAGGCCAGTTATGCATGTGCATTGTGCAGCCTACCTGTAACATATTGAACACACGGTCAAGTTAGTTAGCAGTGATAGGCCCTGGTCTCTTGGATGTGTGTCTGACTGTTACGTGTCTGTTAATGTGTATATGAAGGTATGTCACACTACATATTGTACATATATACCCATTACATCCCCCATTAGCATACTGTACATGTCTGGGGATGTTTTGCATGTAACATGTAACCTGGGACACACCTCACCCTAATCACTGTGTGGTGTGCGAAATGTAAGCCACATACTTCAGTATCACTACATAGCTAGGTAGGGGTCTAGTCCCAGTGTTGCCAAGTAACAGTGTGTGTGTGTGTGTATGTGTGTGTGTGTGTATGGATGGGTCTACATCAGTTTGCAGGGTATAAATGCCCCAGCTGGTCACCTGTCCATGTGGCACAGGCAATAACCATTTTAGTAACCTGTGACATGTGTTCAACTGTACCCCAGAATTGTCACAGCCATGGTGTCACCACAGTGCCATACCCCATTGTGGAAAATGACTGCAGACTATCCTTATGCTGACACATGCACACCTACAACACAAATGGATAATATTATAGGGACTGCAATCAACCAGTGTTACTAACAGCTATAATGCATCATTGCTGGATGGCTACACTACCTGCCATATATACATTACACTTTACTCCTTACAACACGTTACACTGCAGTACTGTGGCACACTGTAGTATAGTCACTGTGTGCATAGGAACTATATTAGCCTGTCACTGCATTGATGGTATGGATGACAAAGATGTGGCACAGGTATCATCATATGCACAGGGCATCCTTGTGCTGACACATGTACACCTACAACACAAATAGATAACATTATAGAGACCATAATCAACCACTGTTACCAACAGCTATAATGCATCATTGCTGGACTGCTACACTACCTGTCATATATGCATTACACTTTACTCCTTACAACATGTTACACTGCAGTATTGTGGTACATTGTAGTACAGTCACCATGTGCATCAGAACCATATTAGCCTGTCCCTGCTTTGACAGTATGGATGACAGGGATATGGCACAAGTATCATCATATGCACAGGGTGTGATGTTGGTTTGCTAGAGGCCAAGGATGGGCCATACATATGACACCATGTGTGTGGGTGAGGGGTATTCTGCGGTGAGCTGGGTGTGGTGCTGTGATGTGTGTAGGTATGGGTTGCCCTAGGTGTGTTTGTATAGTGTGTGGGTATGCATGCACATAGTTCTGCCATGTGGCTGCCCTACACACGTGTTTATGGACAGCTGCAGACCATACTTGGACATGTGGACTGTGCCTGCCAGGGGTTCCATGGGCATGCCCAGGAACAGGCCTCGATGTGCTACTCTCACCTGCTGATGACAAATGTCTGCTGGTACCAGGCCCCTCCTGGGACTGGCCAGGACCATGTGCACATGGCCTGCTGTGGTGTGGTATGGACAGCGCCCTCCCCCACAGTGCCAGGGCTGGTACTGCCACTACAGGAGCCCCTTGGTGTCCTAGCACATCCACACTGACTGCCAGATGTTGGTGTTGCTGACCTATGTCCACATGGCCATTGCAGCACCACCCCACCACATGTTCAAGCATGGACACACCACGGCCAATGAGGGCCATCATCTCACCATGCCATCTATCCATGAGCTCTGTATAAGCACGGATGGCACCAGAGAGTTCATGGATGTTGTCGCTTACAAATGTGAGAGCAGCCCTCTGAAGCCTCTGGTCCTGTCTGGTGTAACATTTCATATGTGGCTGTACCACCCTGACAGCCTGAAACATAGGCCTGCTGGTACCAGCTATGTCGCCTCTGCCAGGAGTATGATGTCCAATGGCCCTACCATGAGCACCCTGGGACATCTGCCTATGTGGTTCCCTGCAGGACATCTGACTATGCCTGCTGCGACCAGACACAGTAGGCATGGTTACCACACTTTTCTGTGCACTGCTACCAAATGCCAGATGTCCCTCCACTATGGCCACTGGTGATGGGGTATGTATAGACACTAAAACTGTGTGTGAGGTTGGAGTGGCTAAAAGGGCAATGTCAAATGATGGTGCAGTGTCGGCCCCTGACAACCCCACCTGTGCCTCAATAGTACTATCATCATCTTCGTTGTCTGTATGGACACCAACTTCAGATTGCATGCTCCTAGGACCCTGACCCATCTCACCACCTGTGGGGGAAAACAATAAATGCACTTTAAAACCTGTACAGCATTGCCTAACAGTACACACACACACACACACACACACACACACACACACACACACACACACACACACACACACACACACACACCTCCGCAATACCTACCTGTCCGTGACTTTACAGACAGTCCCACATATATGTCCATGTGTACCCCATCCTGCATCACACTTGTTAACATACACACATTGATACCAATCATTAACATATCAGTTCTCTAAATACCTAAACAAGTGATCACAACACAAGACCTGTTACTACATTACATGCCTGACCTGTGTGTAGTGATTTTAGATGGCCTCACTGCTGTCATTCGGTGTTAACCCTGTGTATGTCCAAACATGATGAGCATGGCCCCTATATGTGTGGGCTACTATTTTCTATCCATAATATCACGCACTAGTGTGTCATGTGTATGTAATGCTTAGTACATGCCAGATATGCTGCTCAATCAGCCTATCATGTGACCACTGTAATATTTGGTTACACTCCCTGGTGTTGACTAGTACTTTCCCAATGCATATGTAGTGCTGCATATGTGGGTTTTAGGTGATCTCTCTGCTGAATGCGATATTAAGGGTGTACTTGGTGTCTACCTTCCCTCTCGATGCCTGCTCCATGCTACAGACCATATTATACTTTCAGCTGCCCTGTGATTACACACATGACAAGTATTCCTGGTGTGTAATGTGGCAGTCCATGTACATGTACTGCATGATCCCAGAGGGAGGTACTGCTGTATGAACACCCCACAATCACACATGTGCATACATGGCCAGCCACAAAACACACACACACACACACACACACACACACACACATGCACACAAGCATCCTACATGCATCAACTTCCCTACAGACAAACTAACTACCCACCAGGATGCACACTCACTCACACACACACACACACACACACACACACACACACACACACACACATACAGGTGAGGTTGCACAATGATAAAAAACATGCAGTCCTTCTATTACCCCTCTGTTAACATGCATAACATATGGTACCCAACAGCATGCAGTGCAGCTATAGTCAATCCATGCTAGCAAAAGTATACATGTGTGTGATACATGTGCTGTGTCACTAGGTGAAGCCCCTTTCCCTGGATACCACTGCACCCATGAACACGGTATTGCTGTGCACCTGTTCTGCACCCTGCCATGAACTGTGCACCACACCTCACAGGTTTACAGCCCATTGCTGAATGTGTACTACTGTGTCAGTTATGCCAACTTTAATGCTCACAGCCCCTATGTTTTCAGACAACACATACCTGGGATGATATGTGGACAGATGTTATTTGTGAATGCCTGATGTCTGATTCACAGCTCTCAACATCAGCGGACTGTGTATGACCAATCCAATACTCTTACACTGACAACCATTAGAGCAAACCATGGCTATTGGGGATGTACACACCCTTATTGATATGATGCACCCATCCTTGATCTGCCATGCGACCACATCACAGCATATCTTAACAGTACATTAACCTGATATGTGACATATGTCCTGTACTTTCACATGCAGTGTCTACAGAATGTGTTAGGTGGGCAGATGCTGACCATGATGCATTCACACAGTGTGGGCATATGTGTGCACACCCTTATCATGATGGTTTGTTGCACCTCTTGCGTATACTACAGCAGTCGCTACTCCTGGCAGGGGTATACCAGTGTGGGCCATCTGCATTTGCCTGTGTATGTTCAGTCTGCCCTACACAAGTCCCCCTATTCTGCATGATTGCAAGGTCTACTCATGTACACATCCCTTGGTGTTCACACACTGGTGTCACTATTGCTGTGGGGGTAAGGTTACGGCTGCCACAGATCCTGAACATGACTATGTGCAGATACAGCCATCCTTAGCATCCTTATGATCCCTGCTGCAGTGCACTGGTGTGTTATGCTGACATCCCCCCCTCCGTATATATTCCGTCTGCCCTACACAAGCCCCCCTATTCTGCATGATTGCAAGGTCTACTCATGTACACATTCCTTGGTGTTCACACACTGGCGTCACTATTGCTGTGGGGGTAGTGTTATGGCTGCCACAGATCCTGAACATGACTATGTGCAGATACAGCCATCCTTAGCATCCTTAGGATCCCTGCTGCAGTGCACTGGTGTGTTATGCTGACACCCCTCCCCCTTGCTTCAGCCTTTTTGCAGATGCATGACTAGTAAGCCCTACACGTGTCACTTTGCAGTGTCCCATACACTGAACACTACATGTTACAGTCTAGTCCCAGCTGATAATGTGGACCACTGTGATGCCTTATGCCATAGTGTATCTCTGCAGCAGTTGCCATTGTCCTACAGGTATATAGACTGGTGTTGCACTGTATATAACCCTAGCACTAGACCCCCATACTGTACAGAAGGACAAGGTTCTCTATTCAACATTACCAGCCATTCAGTAACACAGTTCACTATACCTATCCAGGCATGTCCAAAGGGCAATTTCAAGTGTACTCTCCAGTCCAACTGGTGAATCTGGGCATTTTGATGCAATGTTACAACTGCCTCATGTAAACAGACAACCCTCTCCTCCTGCCACCAAACACTAATACATACAAGAGATGCAATTATACAGCCAAACTGGAGGCTAAGCTCTCTCAACCCAAGACTGGATCAGACAGTTAAGAGGACAAGGAAAATACTTGCATCACACCACCAGTCTCACATAGACCCATTAAACCAGCACTGGCAAAAAATACATATAAATACAAGAAAATATACTCAGAGGCTCTAAATAAAAATCTGCAAAAGCAACAGAGACCTCCAAAGCAGACATCCAAGCAACTTCCACCCCCAACACAAGCCATGAAACACATACTTCACAAAACCAGTGTGCCATGCAATCACAGCCATTAATGCAAAATACATACCCAACATACTAGTAATAGGTGACTCTATAGTCAGGCACATTGACATCCCACTCACTAGGCTGAATAAGGAGAAGGTTACAGTTAGCTGCCTGTCGGGTGCCAGGATCTGCCACATAACACAAGCACTCAGGTCACTCCAGAACAAGTACAAATACGACCCTGTCATTGTCATGTTGGTGTGAATGACCTGAGACATACCTCCCTGGACTACATGAAATGAGACATGGAAGAGCTCTCAGATCATGTAGCCCAGGCCAGTATTACCCTGACCCTGAGTAGCATCCTGCCCTCACCAAAAATGATACTAAGGTATAAAAAAAAATTATCAATTTCAAAAATTGGCTAAGTTTCTGGTGTCATTCAAAGGGGATCCAGTGTCTGTCCACCTGGGATGACATGCTCGACAAGCCACGCTGCTTTGCTAGAGATGGCTTGCTCCTGTGACCCTTAGGCTTTTGAATACTGGCCAAAGCTCTTGCTACCCCCATAGTGCCTTTTTTAGGCAAGGCTCAAAAGAAAAACACACCACCGTAAATAGCACAAGTAACAAAAAACTGAGGCTAATGCTACTCAATGCCAAAAGTCTAAACCTCAAAATGCACACACACTTGAGGCACTCCCCAGTATGGAGAAAATCGATATATGTGCAGTAACAGAAACCTGTTTTAAGGCTGTAGAGAGCACACCAGCACTACCAGGCTACAACTCATACCATACATTTCGGCCACAAAACCCAGACCGAAATACAAAAGGCAGGGGCGTATCCATATTCATCAAGGATACCCACACCTTAAGGTTAGTGGCACAGCATGATGCTTCAGAGATCATCCACATACAACTAACAATGGACAAAACTGCAATTCAAATTGTAGCTTGCTACAGATCACCCACAATGTCCCAGAATCCCCATTCTGCAATTCTGGAAACATTGGGAAACATAAAGGTCCTACCAAACACCCTAATATTGGGCGATTTCAATTACCCAAACATTAACTGGGAGAACTACTAAAGTACTAACTCCCTTGCTCAACATTTCCTTGAATTTATAAACTCAAATGCCCTGGATCAACTGGTCAACACTCCCACCAGAGGTGACAACATATTTGACCTGGTCATCACCAACATGGGTGACCGGTGTTCCACACAGGAGGTCAACCCCTCACTGGTTAGATCTAACCATAAACAAATCACTTTGGATATCCACATCCCCCCCCCCACCCCCGGACAAGGAAACCACCGTGAAAAACTTTTCAAAAGTAAACTTCACGTTACTTAAGACTGAGGTGGAAAGTTTCAAAGCCCCCATGCTAAAGGATAACCCTGTCCAAGCTGCAAAATCCTTTACTAATGCATTCTATGGGCACCTACAAGAATGCATGGATCATGCTATCCCAATCAAAACCAAGACTCCCTCCTCCAAGAAAAGGAAACCAGTCTGGTGGACCCCTGCCATAAACAAGCTATACAATAGAAGGAGGAAACTAGTACAGAAAAGAGTAAAATCCCAAGAAGGGAAGACATTCCTGATCAGTATCAGCAAGAAACTGAGATCCCTCATAAAATCATCCAAGGCAAGCTTCAAAAGAAAAATTGTCAAGGACTCCAAAGATAACCACAAGGCGTTCTTTAGCTATGTCAAGAATATAAGTGGCAATGCTCAGATCTGCTCAGTTAATGCAGAATGGCACAAAATACACTGAACCGAACGATATTGCCAACATCCTGGCAAACAGGTTGAGTGCAAACTTCACCACCCTCTCAACCCCAAAAGGGCCCATAACTATACCAGAAGAATGCAGAGACCCTGAAATCACAGACACTCAGGTTAAAACAACCCTCTCCAAAGCCAAAAACACAGCATCAATGGGACCGGACAGTGTCCCAGGCTGCATACTACACAAGCTCAAAGATGAACTAACCCCTCACCTAAACACACTGTTCAAACTCAGCCTCTCCACAGGCGACATACTCATAGAGTGGCAAACAGCAACAGGTATTCCACTCCACAAAGGTGGAGCCACAACAAACCCCAAGAACTATTGCCTTATAAGCCTGACTAGCTTAGTCTGCAAGGCTATGGAGTGCATCATCATGGAACTCATTACCAGAGACATTGGGAACCTCCAAACACTGGACTCTACCCAGTTTGGCTCTGTTAAGGGCAGATCATGCCTCCTGAACCTGCTGGACTTCTTTGAGACAGTTACTAAGGATATTGATGAGGGAAAGGTGGTACACACAGCCTACCTAGACCTCGCAAAGGCCTTTGACACCATTCCCCATTCTGGTATTATAGACAAGCTCACCAGCCTGAACATAAGCCCCTACATCACACGATGGGTTGCCAAATGGCTCATGGACAAAACCCACATTGTAAGAGTTGTGGGAGCTAGGTCCGACTCTAAACTGGTTAAAAGTGACATTCCCCAGGGCTCAGTCCAAGGACCCCTCCTGTTCAGCATATACATCTCAGAGGTACAGGCAAGCACAGGAGGACTATGGCTGACCAAGTTTGTAGATGACTGCAAACTAGGGGCTATAACTGACTCTCCGGCTGACACAGACATCCTCCAAAAGGGTCTCACTGAGACAGATACCTGGTGTCAAAATCATGGCCTCAACCTAAATGCCAAAACATGCATAGTCATCCCCTTTGGAGAAAACAAAGTACCCACAAACTACCACATAGGTGGTAGTCCCCTAAATACGGAAGACGTAATAAGGGAGTCGGGGACCCAAGTAGATAGTAATCTCTCCTTTGATAATCACATTGCCAAAGTGGTTAGAAAATCCTTCTATGTGGCCCACCTAATCACAAAAGGGTTCACATCCAGATCAAAAGAGGTCATTGTGCCCCTCTACATATCACTCATCAGACCCATCATAGAGTACAATGCCCCATTAGGGATGTAACTTGCAAGACACCTGCAACAGCTGGAAAGACCACAGAAGTACCTCACCAAGAGGATCACTGACCTCAAACAGATGCCCTATGTAGCTCGACTGAAGAAACTCCAGCTGTACTCGGTTGCATACTGTCTACTCAGAGGTGATCTCTGCCTGACATACAAGGCCATGTCCAACCCAGAATTGATGGACATGCTCCACCTAAAGAAAACCATATCCCCTCGAGCCACACACTCTAAGGATCTAAACCTCACCACAACAATAAATAGGACGTACTGGAGGGATAGATTCCTGTCCCAAAGACTTCCCATGTTTTGGAACAAGATTCCAGTCTAAATTAGGCAGAGCTCCTCACTAACACTCTTCAAGAGTAACTTGACGAGGGGATGGGAAGCAGAAAGTTTACCCCAGGGATCACTTCAGTAGCTCTGCTGGACAGAGGCACAGGGATCTAATCTACGGGGGTGACGAAAGCCAACACATTCTGGCTAGGCTTATAAATGCCTTCGGGCAGATAGCCTAGTACCTAAATATGAACCTATGAACCTATATGGGTGTTGTTCCAAACATGTCCCTACTGTATGCCATGTCTCCCACCATTATGTTACTCCCTGTGGACACATTCCACAATGACAAGATGTTAGTTATCATGCAGATGTCTGACATACCCTTCCAATACCCCATCATGGTCACCCCTGTGATGCTGTGCATTTCACAGCAACAATACGAGCACATGTACAGCATGCATTTTGGGTAGGTGTGTTAGACATGTGCATGGAATATACCATCGCCATTACATGCTGGGTGTATTGGCAAGCATCTACATAAACCATACTCACCAGCTACAGGCTGCTGCCTTGGTGGTATCCCAGGGGGACCTACATAAGAGGGTGAGAGATGCAAAGTCAGTGGTCACAACTGTGGCAGTGCTACATGGTGGGTGCAGTATTACAATACATCAACAGTGCATTTCCACAATACTACCACATATGGACATCTGTATATCACTACTATGCAGCAACAAAATATATCTATGACATGTCAGATATGCATGATCTACCTGTACCGATGCGGATGTATACGCAACAGAGGTCTACGGATGTGCCCTGTGGCCTTACCTCCATGCTCCTCAGCTGGTGTGTAGGTTGCAACCACCTCCACAAAGGTGTCTGGCGGTTGGTGGCTGGCCAGATGGGCAGGTGCCATGAGGCTGGCCAGGAGCTCCTCCACACTTGTCACGGGGGATGGATGGCATGGGCCCCCCTGTGCTGAGGTGATGCCCCTAGACTGCAGCAGCATGCTGATGGGTATTTTGAAGCAGGTCAAACAATGATGCCAGACCACTTCGTAACTGCGGTTGTGCAGTCCAACAAAACTATATGAACCTATATGGGTGTTATTCTAAACATCAATAAATGCAAACCCCAATACAGGGCAACACTCCAAGTAAAACAACAAAGACAGCTACCACTGCCAAAAACATTCAGGACCAGCCTAAACAACATTCGCTATAGTTTTGGCTGGTCCTGAATGTTTTTGGCAGTGGTAGCTGTCTTTGTTGTTGTTCCAAACATGTCCCTACTGTAGGCCATGTCTCCCACCATTATGTTACTCCAAGGTCATTCCACAGGGTGGTCCACTCCTGCTGATCATAGGCAGCTTGGCCAAATAAGGTTGCATAATGATGAATGAGTCCATCCAGCAGGATGTCATTTTCCGCTGCTGTGTAGGCTGGCAGCCTTCCTTGAGACATCATGCCTGAAAGACATAAAGATGGACACAGGTGTGAGCGAGTCATGCAGCAAGATTACCACAGTTCTTAATACACATCACTGTCACTCCCACCATATCAGCAACAACAAACTGTACACACAACTCAATAGGTATGGCTACAGCATACCTACCAGCGGGGCAGATATTGTACTGTACCACGCTTTGTGCAATGTGTTTGTAGCCATGTTTCCTGTGTGGACACTATCATTGCTGGCCTGTTACAGACTATTCTCCTGCATGCAGTTGTCAGGGCCACAATGGTTCCATATATGCCTGTGGTATGTTTGCTATGTGTGTGTTGCACATCTGACATACTGTGTTATTGCAGTTATCTATGCATGCTGTTGGACATCTTCTGGGATTGTGTAGACTATTACTACCAACATATGTTCTATAACAGTGACACAAAAGCATGTATATGTACAACTGGCCAGCAGAATCACATCTCTAAACTCATCTTCCCATGTTACCCAGTCGCATCACATGTGTGGCTCACCATCGGGTCTCCTCATGTACTGGTCCAGCAATACAGTCAGGTGGAACCAACCCTGTGGATGTTGTCACCCCTCCGGGAGCACACACAGACATGTTCCTGTCCCCTGAGGTCAGGACCAGGGAATGTTCCATAACGGGCTCCACAGACATATGTGGGATGTGCTACATCACTCTGAGGCACCCAGTACACATTCACATGGCCAACATCCTCCTCCTGCTCAGCCTCCAGGCCAGGCACCTTCAGGACATGGACTGTTGTTGTGAGTAGCAGTGGGTGGGAGGCTTATTCTGATTGTGTCCATATTGGGGCCCATGGGGCATCCACATCACAGACCACACACACCATCCAGGGTGTTTATCCACTACATGTGTCACATACCATCCCTGTAGGCTGTCCTCTATATTTACCAACCCTGATCACCTCCACAATTATACTTGCCATACTTCCCATATTCCCATTTCATACTTCACAGACAAGGGCAGAGCTACCTTTGTTCCACACACACAAAATAGTAGGGTGTAAAGGGGGTTAAAGGGGGTTAAAGCAACTTTTCCATTTAAAACTTAGTGGTTTAGGTGTTTTAGGAGTGTCTTTAAATAGGTATTTTAAATTCATTAAAGCTTTGAAAGTTTTTTAATTAAATATGTAAATAGTATTTTTATAGTATATTTTGATTACTAGTGACATTTGAGGGATGTTTTAGTGCATTTTTTTAATTATTTCTTATTGATTAGAGGTTTTTAAGGTACTTTTAGTACTACATATATATTTTTTCTTGTAGTGTGGTGGGGATGCCTTGTATTAATTGTTCATTAATTATTCATTAGTTTGGGAGTATTTAAGCAGTGTGGTTTGAATTGTAACTGTTCTGATGAAGTCTTGGATACACAAGAAGAAAGAGCGCTCAATAAACTACTATTTTATTTATTACACCGTTGTAATTATCCTTATAGCACCATTTGAGTGTTCCACTGGAACTGTTTTCTTTTTTTGGTTTGTGGTTATGTAGTTCCTGCTGTTGTGATTTTTCGAGTCTACTACCTAAATGTTGCCACACAACATACCAGATTACACATTAATATCATGCACATACATCTCACTCTGTTACTGTACACACTCTGGTCACAGCTTGCCAACATGGGGGTTTAAATAGGTCATACTTGGCTTATTACTCTCATAACAGTTTCGGAAGTTGCTAGAGTGACAGGTTTGTTCTCATAGATATGCAACAATCAGTTGTAATTCCTGTGTGCTGCCTAAACATTTGGGATCATCCCACTGACATCCCAGGGGGACAGGGTGATAGGCAGCAGATACGGCCCATATACTGGATATTCTGGTCTTATCTCTACAGTTGTGGGGTATGATTTTCTATGCAGCCTACTTCCACTCCCAGGATTCAGATGATAGCTGTGTCTGCTGCAACTAAAATACTGTAGATCAAAGTTGTGTGTGCTATATAGATATTGCTGTATATCTCCTATGTGCTTTCTGTCTTATAATTCTCCTGTGGTTTTGCATTCTGACCTTGTACTACAACACTCTTATACAGGTTTTCCTAGACAGTTATATTTTGTAGGACAGTGTAGGTGACAGTGATGAGTAATACCTTATTATTCAGAGTAACTACATCAGTCACAATGCCATACAATACCAAAGTAAACAGTACCAGTACAGGGTATCATTCTTGCATTTCTGGGCACAGTGTTCATATCTGACAGACCTGTGGGAGAAATGTTTGTTAGCACTACCTAAATGTTGCCACACACAATACCAGATTCCACATTACTATTATGCACATACATCTCTCTCTGTTACTGTACACACTCTGGCCATAGCTTGACAACATGGGGGTATAAATGGGATATGTGTGGCTTCTTACTCTCATAAGGTTTTAGGGAGTTGCTAGTGTGCCACCTTTGTTCTCATAGATGTGTCTTTGCAACAGCAACAAACTGGCTTGGTTCTCATTGATGTCTGTCAATCAGTTGTATTTTCTGTTTGCTGCCTATACATCTGGGATCATTCCACTGAATTCCCAGGGGGACAGGTTAACAGGCAACAGATATGGGCCACTTTACTGGACATTCTGGACATATCTGTACAGTTGTGGGGTATGATTCTGTATGCAGACTACTACCACTGCCAGGATTCAAACCATGGCTGCGTGTGCTAAAAATACAACAGTTCACATGTCAGTTGCATGTGCTATTTGGATTTTGTTGTTTGCCTTTTCACTGTTTTCTGTCTATGTGTCTCTCATTTGTACTAAATGACCTCTGTGAATTACACCAGTCATATACAGGCATTCCTACACATTCTATTTATGGTGCACAGTGTGGGTAACAGTGCTTAATACAACAGTACTATTACATGATTGCAAATCTACATTACCATATGATACCAGAGTATACACATGCAGTCCAGCAGTTAGATCTTTATTGTCAGGCTATTATGCTTTTATTTACATACAAACTGTATGAGGCTCTTCCTGCCATATTCTCCGGTGTATGCAGTACTTGCCTTAAACAATACAGGTTTTATACTGGCAATTAATTTATTAATACTTTTAGATTTATTTCCTGTGACAGTACATGCGAGATTATTGCTAACTTGCCTTCTGTTGAACATCTCCAGGCAACAGCCATAGGCTTCCTGGTTTGCGACCCACTCACTTGCAGCTGTGAAGGACATAAGAGGAATATTTAGCCATACCTATCCATGATATACATGGGCTGGAAATTATTACACACATAGTGGAGTTATACTTACACACAGCTGGGATAGCCCCTGCTGTTCTAGCCTCTTGGATCCACTGCTCCAAGAGGCCCCCCTTACGCTACTTCAGGTCAGCATAGTGATGCCTGCCCTGTTCACCAGTATGGGGTATGCCAGTGGCACTGGTGAGGTCACGGGCATGATGGTCCCAGGCTTCAGTCTTATATTGGGAATCCTGCTACTGGCCCAGCAGCATTCTCTGCTCATGGTGTTTGACAAGGAGTCCTGCCATGACTCTGGACTCCTGGATGCCACTCCTGGATGCCCCAGCACTGCACCCAGAAGCACACATCCTCTCACCTTTCTGCCATGGTGCCTGCAAGGTGAAGCTACAACCAAGTATGAGATGTATTCCCGCCTGTTGGGTTTAAATAGGGACAATTTCCTGCGCTTTGTCGTGAGTGGCCAGTTTTGAAAAGACTAGGCTATGGGCATACCTGCTTACCTAAGGTTGGCATTGTTTAAAGGGGAATACCACTGGGCACATTGAGTTAGCTGGCCTACACATTGCTTACACCTCCTAAGCTGGCCTGTGCAATGCTTAGTGCTGCTTACAATAAACTTTGCATTATATTTTATTTTTGGCATTGATTTATTCATTACAGCATCATTATAGGTCTGATATCCATGATTCATGTGTACGTACACTGTATGGGGTCCTTGTGTTTTATTTGGGACTTCAACACTCTATTACAATTACACCTCACATCCGGGCTTACTGCTGTACCCCAGTTTACATATTTATGTTATGTAGTGGGTTACAGAATATATGACTGTATACTGATTCCTTTCACAAGTTCAGCTTGATTTTACTATAGTGAGGATTTGCTTGGTGAGGCCTCATTGTTCTGTACTGCTGTGATGGCTTGGTTGTTAACTACTGTGATTATAGTGTTTAGGGTCCTGGGTTCAAGACCTACAAGGCTGTTTATTTTATTGCTGGGAAGAAAAATGGCTGTTGGATGCAGAGTGATTAAGGCACTTTTGAGCAGTTGCAAGCAGGTTTGCGAAGGGTAAGCAATGCTAACCACTGGTTACATATGCTTACAGAGAGTTAGCTTCAATATTGCTTAACCTGTGTAGGCATTGCTTACCCCCGCGCAAACAGGCTTAAACTCACTTACTAGCGCTTAAATGTGCTTACTAGTGCTTACTCCCACTTACAACTGCACTGATTTAGGCAGTAATATCTAATAGTTTTTGGGAAGGAGGGGGATTTGGAAGCTGTATGGGGTTATCACTCATTATACATTTTACCTTCCATTTGTATCCATGATTCCTGTGTACATATACTGCATGGGGCACATGTGATTTTCTGTGGACTTTGCAACATTATGACACTGACACCTCACAACTGCATTTAATGCAGTACTCCAGTTCACAAATTTATGTTATTTAGTAGGTTATGCAACTAAAATATTGGTCATAACGTGATTTGACATGGAAAATGGAATGTGCTGCAGTGGGACTTGAACCAGGAATGTCTGCTCGCAAGGTAAATGCTCTGCCCACTACACTATTGCTATACTATTTCATTTGCATATATCTTCCTTGTTATTCTCTTCAGCCATTTAAGCTGCATTAACCATAGCTAAGCGATGGGCAAACCTGTGCACCTACGGTTAGCTTTAATCAGATTCATTAAAAAAATGGTATGTTTATTTTCTTTGTATTTACTATTGCTGTTGTACACGTGGGGGATGTTGCTGGGAGTATGCTGACACCTATGAGCGGTCTCATTCTTTTGGCCTTTTTGCTGTTCTTCATTCTGGGGGCATGTATATTCTGAGACCTCTGCTCTCAGACATGCCCTCTGCACTCTTACATGCTGCCTGTAAGATTAACAGCTCAGGCAACATGCCTTCGTTAATATGCATGGTGTGATGCCATCCTGCTCCTAAATGGCTGCTTCCATGCAGGACTAAGCTAGTCCTGCACAGAAGATTAGTAAATCCGGGGGCTGGTCTTAATGAGACTGTCAACATTAAATGCTTTCTTAGTGAATGTATATTGGTAGTTAAATAAAGGGTTAAATAGGTGGAATCACCATGCATTTATTTGTGTAGTCATCAGTTAGAATTGTCTTTATGCGATTGGTTGGTGGATCCTTTAAATCTGTATATAAAGTAGCTTTTAAAGATTGTAATTTATTTCTGAAGAAGTCAACTTTTCATTTGACGAAAGCAAGTAGTAAAGTTTTGGTGAACACTAAAGTGCCTTAGCAGCTTGTTTCCTTCAACACAGTGATTTTTCTTTTTACATAGTTATTTACTGGGTTGGCTGGCTGATAAGTGTTGCACATAATCCCTTTATAGATAATAGCAGCAATATTTGCAAGTATAAAATAATAAACTTTATTTAAGAGGTTAAAATTACCAGAAAAGGAAGAGCTCATTTTATCAACAAACAGTTGGCAATTCCTTTTTCATCTCATTATTTACCAAAAATTTAATTTAAAAAATGGTGAGTTGAAAAACCTAAAAAAAAAAAAAAATAGGAAAAAAGTCAGTCTTATCCCTTACACCCCCAATGTGGGGGCAATCCACCCATACCTCCAAAATTATATATACCAACTCCACATTCATGCCACAGTGGAGAGACAGAAAAATATCCCAAAAAGCTTACTTCCATCTCTAGTACACTGTGATGAAACTCATAGCAAAGATAAGTCATTGTAATGAAAATGTATGATGGAAGTGTCATTGTCCAGTTATAAGTATGATGAATAATTCTCTGATATTCATTTTTAAGACCATTCTGCATTCATATTTAAATGCATAGATAGACTCATACAAATGTATTAATTATAAATCTACAATAAATAATTAGCATATCACTAAATGTATGCAGAAAGCCTTAGAGAATGTACATAGACTTGTAAGGAATAGACATTGTGAATATATATCTTCAAAATTTCATGTGGTCTTCCTGGTTATTGTAGCTGCATGATTTGAATTGTCTTTGCGTTCCCTTTTGTAGGACGCTTGCCCCACATTATTAAAATTTAACTTCATTAAAATATGGGCTGATGACACTGGAGAAGAGTGACAAAACCTTTAGGAAGACCTGCATCATCAATGCAAGCATTTTTCTGTGGTCATTTTTAATTTAAAATGAACCATAACAGTCCACTTTAATACATTAGAGAGTTGATTATCTGAACTAATTGGGACCTAGAGTAGTTTCGATAATCAAATTGTTTACATAATCAGAAATACATTGAACTGGATAAAACATTTCTAAAATCTTATTTTTGCTGCATGCAAGGAATACACTTTTCAACCATTTATCAATTCCAGTGGGTAAAAAAGAATATTTTTCACACACAAGCAGGCTACAAGCTCAAAAAACACGCACAAGCGAATATATATAGTTTGTATATTCAGACTTTATGACTTTTCCTACCCAAAAACTTAAGGATGTGTTCAGATAATTGATATTTTGTATAATCGACATTTTGATAATCAACTCTCTACTGTTCTGTTAAATTAACATTTTCCATCCTATCTATTAGATAAGTAAACTGTTCATGGATTAAAGTGCCGATTTTCTGGTTAAACGATCCCTTGATTTTATTGCAGCTGGGCTTTTAAACACACAAGCAAACTCCTGTGCATAAACCAAATGCAGCTAGAGAGTCAAAAACTGCTTGGGAGTTCTTCACACATGGCTCAGTGATTTGCTTTCCTGCTATAGCCTACACAATGCCTTACAGCAGACAAGAGCACAGCAGAGTGGACTATATACTTCCCTTAAGATGAAAAGTTAGGAATGACTATGTGCTCCAATCACTTTCTCTGACACATTCTTTGTGGCAGTTAAGACTTTAGCCTTTTGTTCTATGGAATGGGCATATTCTGAATACATAATTAATAAACTCAGGTATATAATTACTAAATTATATGAAGCTGGAATGTAATTAAGCAGCTCAGTAATAGTGTTAGACATTTCAGGTTTCTGTCAGAATGCATGTCTTAAAGTGTTAATTGCATGAAAGGCCTCAGAACTCATTGTTTTGTAAAACATCAGTGCTGTGATTATTCCCAAAGGAAAATGCATTTTTAGTGACACAGATTTACAGGTTTCTTCATTATAGATCACACATAATCCCCTACTACCATGGAATTACCAAACAATATTCCAAAAACAGATGATCTATAAAACAAATGTTTCCTGGAGTGTTTTTTTACAATAAAAAGCTAGACATGAGGTAACCCAGGACTACTAGTTGTGAATTTAAGTTGATCACTACATATAGAGATATTTATTTTAAATGTGTGGGGTCACGCATAGACATTGACATACTTTTTTAAAAAAAAATAATTTTGTTTTTGGACAGCTCATTATTGATGTTTGTTTAGTTTTTGTAAGGATAAAACTATTGGCCAAAGCTTAAAATGGTACCTCCATTCACAGCCCCTTTTTCCCATTTTTGCACATGGAGTCAGGGCTTCTGTATACAGTTTGTACCCTCGTTTGCATGTTTTTTTTTTTTTGTTATAAACATTTTCATTGTTAAGATTATTATAACAAATACATTTATAAATAAAAAAATGAACTTTTACAATAGATACAAAACAGAATGTAATTGAATAAAAACAAATCAAGAAAAACGATTTACAGCAATGTTCACTATATTACAGATCAATGTCATAAATAAGTTAAGCTGTCTACTTCTCTAATAATTCATGTATATTTTTCCATTGATTATAAGAAGTTGTATCCCTAGTAGATCTAAGTTTTATAGTTAACATTTCTCACTTAGATATTTCCAAGAGAAGATCTTTAAATTCTTGTAACGAAGGTATATGTGGAGATTTCCAATTATTTGTAATTGTTTTTCTGGCAATGGATAAAATAGACGAAATAATAGAATATTTATTTTTTAATACATTCTGGAACTAGTGTATTATATAAGACAGGTGATTTAGTGAGTAGGAAATTATCCGTAAAGATTGCTTGTAAAAAAATATTAACTTCTTCCCAAAAGTTCTTTAAAAGTAAGCAATCATAAAATATATGAGATCAATCTGCATTCATTACAATATTACATCTCCATCATGCAACATTTTTTTTGTTATTATACTCATGTTATAGGGCATGAAAAATGATTTATGTAGAAATCTCCAGGTGAAAATTCTTCATTTAAGTGAAGAAGTAGTTTTACTTGCTAATATAAGAATATTAGTCTTATCTGTCTCTGAAGGAGAATAATTATTAATAACAGAAAAAGATTTCCAATAATTTTCTGTGTGTGTATCCAAATCAGATTGAATTACCCTATAAATAAATGACAATCTGTTTTTGACTGGTAGATTATGCTGTGAGAATAAAATCAAATATTTAATAAGTTTAGGTATTGATTTTTTGATACTTAAAGGAATTAAATTGAGTTTGTCCAAATGTATTTTCTGGCTTCTTGCAGATCTAGCCATAATAGTGTATCAATGTTGTATTCATCCATAAGTATGTTAATAGTTTTCACTTCATTATTATTTATCATTTGATGCCAGAATATTAAATGTTTTTGTTTAAATAGAGACATTTTGAAACAATCTGTAGAGAATTTGATTCCTTGTGTATGAGCAATGGGGAAAATAAGGAGCAACCATTTTTCATATTCTTTAAACCTTAATATAATTTTTTAAAAAGATTTTACAATTAGATTAATATAACTATATTTAAATGTTTGTGAGGAATAGTTAGTGCAATAACCTTTTAAATTCCATATGAATGCATTTTTTTACAAAAGTTGATAGTTGAACACTGTCATTGTTTTTTTGAGTTTTGAGATAAAGTTATTATTATCTCTTTCCATTTAGCTAAATATTCCTCATCTATAAGATAAGAGATTGTTTTTATCACTGAAGAAATTGAATAGATTTCTAAGTCTGGTAAGGCTATATCTCCATTTTCCCATCTATGAGTTTGATAGGTTAAAGCTATCCTAGGTCTAATGGGATGCCATAAGAATTTTTTGATCATTGTATTAAACATTTTAATTATTATGTAGGGAGGGGGTATAGAAATATATTGTATTATGCATAATAATTTAGGGAGTAATATCATCTTAATAATTGAAAGTTTTTCATCCATTGAAACTATAATTTTATTCCATTTATTTACTAAATATTCAATAGTAGTTAAGTCTTTATTGTAATTTATTTGCAGTATATCTTTAATATTAGTGGTGATAATTATTTCTAAATGTTATTTGATTAGATTGGGTTATACATTTTTGTATTCGTCCTGTATATCATGATTGTTAAGCCAATTAAAAGAATTTTTGTTTTGTTGTTATTAAAGGAAAGGCCTGAATTTTTTTGAAATAAGTCTGTTTTGAAATAATTATTGTAGTGTCAGATTATTATTCCCAAGAGTAATTAATATATCATCTGCAATTGGACTTTTGATGTTTCATTGGGCCCTAGACTATAACCATGCATATTTTTATTGTCTCTTATTAGATTTGCCCATGGTTCCATAATTAATGCGAACAAAAGAGGAGATAAAGGGCACCCTTGTTTTGTACCTTTAACAACAGGTATATTAGAGGACACATTTGAGCCAATTTTAATATATGCTTAACTACCATTATATAATTGAGTGATTAAATTAACAAATGTATTAGAGAAATGTAGTTCTTCAAGTAAAATGAATAAATATTCCCAATTAATAGAATCAAATGCAGTTTATATCTAGGGTGACTAGAGTTAGTTTACTACTACAATTTTTTACTCATTCAATTAATGTAATAATTCTCTTAATATTATCATAAAATGTTCTATTTATTATAAAACCTGTTTGGTCCTCATAAACTAAGTTAGGTAAAAAAAAATTAAGTCTATCTGCATAAAGGAACATAAACATTTTATAATCTGAGTTTAATAGGGATATAGGTCTATACAATGAACATTTACTAGGGTCTTTATTGGGTTTCAAAATGGGACAAATAAAAGTATATTTTTAAGAAAAAGGGACTATATTTTTGTCTTGAATTATGTTGAAAATTGTGTGTAACAATGTAAGTGATTTAGAAGATAAAGTCTTATACATTTCAGAAATAATTCCATCATTACCAGGAGCCTTATTATGTTTAAGCTTAGTCATTTGATTTTGAATATCATTAAAGGATATCTGTCTATCAATAACACTTATTTGTTCATCTGATAACCTTTTCTTTGTATTTTTATCAATAAATGATTTATGTCGTTTTTGACATTGATTAGATTAATAGATTGGTTTATTTAAAAAAAAAATACTCTCTAAATTCCTTTAATATATTATGTAGTCCAGAAACCATTCTGTTTTTATTTGGGGAATATACTTCTTTTATATGGTTGAATTTACTTAGCCTTTTTGTTTTATTGGCAAAAATATTTAGAGATCTGGGATTTATAGAAAAAATAATACATTTAAATTTCTCTAAATTAATCATAGTTTTATAATTTAATATTTCTAAGTATTTATTTAAAACATTTATTTCCTTTATTCTGTTATTGTCTAGATTTTTTGCAATATCATGTTTCAGTTTGTTTAATTTTGTTTGTATTTCTTGTAATTGCTTATCCCATAAAATTCTTATCTTTTTATACCAATAAATGATTCTGCCATATAAATATGATTTTAAGGCATCCCATATATATATATATATATATATATATATATATCAGATGATTCTTCTGTGCTATTAAACTCAATAAAATTTTGAACTTCAGTAGATAAAAAATATTAAAATAATTTCATTTTGTAATATAGGCTGGAATTCTATTTATCTGGACATTGATACTAGAATAAACAAATAGATCAAATGTTAAGGAATTATGGTCTGACAGTGCACACAAAATCACTTGAGCATTAAAGGGTCTCAAGTTGTTAGATATTAAAACTCTTATCAATTCTTCAATATGTTTTGTGTCTATGTGAATAAAATGTA
Organism: Protopterus annectens; assembly: GCF_019279795.1. NCBI lineage: Eukaryota > Metazoa > Chordata > Ceratodontiformes > Protopteridae > Protopterus > Protopterus annectens. The sequence goes on along the minus strand of NC_056746.1, from coordinate 127,979,202 downwards.
TAAGGTAATGAATTAGCATCTGCATAATTATTAATATCTTTCAACAAGAACATGTCAGAGAACTCTTTTAATAGCCTATTGAAATTATTTAGAGCTAGAATCTTTTTTTATCAACAATACAATTAAAATCACCAGGTAATATGATATTTCCTTTAGAAAAATTGTATAATATGATTTATATGCTGTTTTACTGTATTTACACCAATAGCAGGTCTCCAATACATGTTAACTAATGTAAAAATGTTATTACTAAACTCTATAATAATTGATGATATCATCCCTTTGTTATCTTTATATGTATCTATTATTTTTAGTAAAGGTAAAGTATTTCTCCAAAGTATTGCGACACCCCTTTTTTTTTGGATAGTGCTCAGAGCTAACCAAAATTTTATAAAGTTTAGTATCCAACTTGGATATGTCATTAGTTAATAAATGTGTTTCTTGTAGAAATACTAACTGCAAACTATGTAATTTAAGATATTTATTTAAAGATCTTCTCTTGTTTTTATTATTTAAACCATTGATATTGATTGAAATGCATTTCAAAGATGTCATAAGATGTTAGTATGCTGACCCTTAACCTTTTTTCTCCTTTCATTATAGTATAATGTTATATGATCAAAAGGGATAGTATTTATAATTGTACATGAATTACATATTACAGCTTTAGATATTAGTACTTTCAAATTAAATTCAGTTATATAAGAGACAGCGAACATTAAAAAAAATATTACCAAAAAACATAACATAAATGTATAATAAAATAGCCCCCCCAAAACCCACCTGGAGTTAAAAACTCCTAATTTGAGTGACATCAATGACTCAAATTATCCACCTAACTAGTAAAATAAATGTATCAGCTACTAAGTGCTTATTCTATGTAATTTATTAACGAATATGCCTTTAACTAATTATATTCAAACTTCAATGTGTTTGTTAAAAGCATTTTATAAAACCCATAATATTTAAGAATCTTTAAACAAATTCAATTAGAACATAAAAATAGTTATAAATAGAATAAAATGTATTTAAACATTCAAAAAACTCTGTTTTTGAGTATCAAATATGTCACAAACCATTTATCTTCAGTATGTAAAAGAACTTCTGTATCAAAACATCTAATGAAATAATAGACTCATTTGATTAATATAACAATTTTCAGTAAAGTAAATGTTATATTAAGATATATATCTGTTAATTTATTTAGAATTAAATTTCACAAATTCTAATGAAACCCAACCTTAAAATATAGTGTTTTAAGTTGCAATCAACTGATAATATACTTGTGTACATTAATGTTGTAAAAGATTATAATTCACCATTTTCCCTCTTTTTTTCCTCCTCCTCCTCCCACTACCATTTTAATATGCCCATGTGAGAAATAAATCAATATTCTCAAGTTCTAATGATATAAATGTACATATAATAAAATTATAATATAGTTAACTTCTAGTTGTTTGTAAGCTTGTATGATAAGATTCTAAGATCCCTTTTTCTAGTGTTACATTTATTGGTGTTAATTAATTGACAGACTTGCAAGTTCTCTAATTAATGTATGTTTTCAAGAGATTGATAATAGAAGACCACATTATGAGAAAATTATTGTCCTTATATAATTGAGTTTGTATGTTATTATCTTCATGGTGTATACCAATATATTCCCTTTAGATATCAACTTATCTGTATTTATGTGTTATAGTTAGGCTAATAAATAGCAATCTGCTGATGTTTCAAATTTATCTATATCAGAATGAATCCTGTGTACACTGAATTGCTAACGAGAGTAAGCTCGTATATAAAGCAGAGAAGTGAAGTTCATACATAAAGTGGCTGCTATTGGACTTTTTCTGGCTGTTCGGTGGATTTGTTTCCAAGTTCAATGTACTATGTGAAAGCATCTAATGTGTAATCCATATCAAAACCAGAGCATTTGCTTGTTAGAAAATCTTTAAAGCTGCATCGAGCTATGGTGGGACCATAGCAAATAAACTGCTTATGCATGTTTTCTTATTCTGGTTTCTTAATATTAATTTTTATTATTATGTCCTAGTTGAGTACATAACTTGTGCCATTGTACACATAATATGTACGTTATTGTGCAAGCAGTGCATAGGAGAAGTCTGCATAGCTATTTAAACAAATATAAAGCTCTTAAGACAGTCTGTAAAATAAAAAGTTGTTTCAAAAATGATATGCATATAATGCTTTATATTATGAAAAGAAAGAATTAAGAATTTACTTTACACAGCTTTGCAGTAAAACACTACCCCACAATGACTTCCATGCAGGAATGAGCGTGACCTACATGATTGACATGATAAGGCTGTTTGACATTGCATGGAAAATATGGTTGAGTGATAAGCCATGCAGATTCTGTAGTGACATGCTGAATATTCATTATATGACCATTTTTAACACAGTGAAGAGCTGGTGAGGGCTCAAGTCTAAGTATTAGTGGTTCAGAATCTTTATAGGTCCAAACACAAAAGAGTTGAAGCCAAACAGACTTCTGTGGAGGATGAAAAAATATATTTTCAATTAACTGCAACAGTGAACTGCTTCAAAAAATGTCAATACCCAACCCATAAAGCCTGAATCCCCACTTTTCTTCACTATACTTTTTATGCAGTAATTGTTTTATCAGGGAGGCTAACCCCCCCTGCACCCCCCACCTTTCTTTGAATATATTTCTGCTTATAAGCAACAAGCCATATTCTGAGGCAGTGCAGCAATAAAGAAATTCAATAAGAAAAACTTTCCAGAAAGATTGCCACCTACACCCTTAAAGAACTGTAATTCTAAATGTAATACTGTAATAGTTTGTATACATACAACATATTATGTGTTTACAATGCTCACCCTGCAAAGAATTGTATTTTTAAGTGTAATGCTGTAAAAGTGTAATCTTTTTTTTTTTTTTTTTTAAATGCAGCATATCCTGCATTCCTTTGAATAGGTAATATAATGTATCGAACCTTTTCATCACAGGGAATTGGACTGCTGTTTTGTCACAGTCTTGGTACCAGCAAATAAGGGAGAAAAGGGTTTGTGCTCAAATAACTACAGTGCTTTGCATAGCCATTTTGCAGATGATGGTCTCCTTATGTTTATTCAAAGCACTTCTAAAAGTAAATGTTATGCACAAAGTGATGGGTGGGATTAGGGCGGATCTTGCTATTGTGCATCTAGTGGGGCAATGATCCAATGCAAAACTGTTTACTGCAACATATTCCTTAGTAATCAAATTTATATGACTACAATTATTTCAAATCTAATAAGTGTGCAATCATTAAATATTTATATATTAGCATGCCACACCTGCCTCCTCGACAGATGAAAAAAACTTCCTTCCTCTCACTATGCAATAATGTTGTTTTTAGATAAGGAAAAGTATACATCTAAAACAATCAAGAATGGTATTAAAGGGTGCATTTAAATGATTTATCCACTAGATGACACTATAATACATTCTATCAGCATTCCCAGCTGAAAAGCAATATCCAGAAGAAGCAAGACTGATGTACAAAGAATCCGTTGTCAAGGTAATGACGTTTTCCAATAGTCTACTAGTCTGGCAGCTATAAGGAGATGAAACCTCATGCCAGCTGAATACAAAAGCAATTCAAACAGTCACAGAGGGAAAATGTAAGTTTTTAAATATTGATTGAAGACTTCAATGTGTCTCGTGACTTGCCCGGGAAGCAGAAAACAGGTCTATTCACCACAAATTCAACACTAAACACAAGTCTCCAGGTCCAACATTTTACCAAACCACCAATTCAAAAGATCAAACGGACAGCATACCATTTTCCTTAATTATGATACAACACATCCACGAACACAGAAGAATAAAACCAAGCAAATCGGACATCACATCCCATAACAAACTCATCATCAGACCACTTCACTGTATCCCCAGGCTTTTCTTTTACATATTATTATAAAGGCTCCGTATCATAACAGGCAAATGCTCTTATCAGCACGAACTATTATAAAGAATCAATAACACAATTACAGAAGGATAAAAACAACACAACCAACTAGTACTTGTAAACACAAAAAGACAGCGAAACTTGCAGATGTTCTCCTTTTCCAAAACTTTATGCCGTAAGCGCTTTCCTAAGGACTAGTATCCAAACTTCCTCAGACAAAGTTACACAAGCAATCAATGACTTATATTGGATACTAGTCCTTACAAAAGCCCTTACGGAATAAAGTTTTGGAAAAGGAGAACATCTGCAAGTTTTGCTGTCTTTGTGTGTTTACAATTACAGAAGGAAACTGAGTTGTTCTATACCAAGGCATCCAACAAACATATTCTATGTATAATATGTCAACAAAAAAGAAAACAGTACTAATAGGAGACCGTAAATCGTATTTTCCATAACTGAAACAAGGCATAGCAAACACGCAAAGCAGTCATGTGACAATAGATAGAGCTAAGGAATTACATTATAAATATCACAAGTAGCATATGTTCTAGCCCAAATTTAAATAAACTATATGAACTATAATTCTATTACAAAAAAGATCAAGGTAAACATATAAGTTATTAAAAAAATGTAATAGTAAAACTGTTATCTAAAAAGGAGACAATTAATTATGACTGCTTTATAAGAGAAATAATAACATACTATAAAACTAATAATAAGAGAAAAAAATGAACAACAACACTCACCTGTTGAACCTTTTCCATTCCCTCTGACTTTTGGGTCATCAAATATAATTTGATAATGTGAACGACTGATAAAACATTTATGTTGATTCATTTATTTTTGAGCTTCTTTTTATGTTCAACAGTTTTCCATGAGCTGTTATCAGCAATTCTTTTAAGACTTGTACTAGCCCATTCCATTTCTTCAAGTTTTTCAATGATTTTATTAGATTTAATAAATGTCATGGCAGTTTCTAAGCCCTCAAATGTTTTTGGTCCATTTTGAAGGGAAATTTTTAGTCTTGCTGGAAATAATGTGAGCTTTTATTTGAGCTTCTTTTAGTTCTTTAAGCAGTGGTAAGAAGAATTTTCTCTTGGCAGAGGTAGAATAATCATTGTCAAAGCATATGATGTTATCTTTAAATTTAATTGGTGATTTGGCCCAAGCAGTTTTTAAAACCATTTCCTTATCATGTGAAGATAAGAATCTTACTATGACAGATTTTGTGGAATTACTTTTGCTATTTTTGGATGACATCACTGACCTGTGAGCCCTTTCAATACCAAAGGAAAGGGCTTCAGGAAGACCTAAAATCTCTGGAAGCCAGGAGGACATGAATTTCTCCATATTATTTTGTTCAACATTGTCAGGTAATCCAAATATTCTTATATTGTTTCTGCGAGATCTATTCTCCAAATCATCAATTGTAGATATTAGCAAAGAATTCTGTTTTAAAAGAAAGTTAATTTTGTGCTTACCTTCATGGATCCTTGTGTCCATGTAATTTAGTGATGTTTCTATATTTGTAATCTGCATTTTCTGTTGTTTAAGGTCTTGGTCTATTATTTCCATTTGATGTGAGCATTTTTCCTTAAAATCATCTAATTTAACATCCATTTTATCAATTTTAGTTGATAGTTCTTGAATATTTGACAGTAGAAATTGAAGTTCTTTCTTTACTGATGTTTCTTGATGTGTAGATTTTGTGGAGCTCATATTGTAATCTTTTACCAGAAGGTTATTCCTAGTACTTTTGACAGGAATAAATATAAAAGTTAAAGATTTTTTTTATATAATCCAAGTAGAAGCTTAAAGTGATCTGAATATATAAAATAAGCTGGAGTTTGGATAGCTATATTCAAAAACTCCTGTCATAGAAATCCTGTATAGGCAGACCTGAGAAGAAAAGCTGTTACTCACTGCTCATCATGGCCATGCTCTGCATGGATTTTGTATGGGTGTTCTGGATTCCTCTCACATTCCAAGACATGCAGTAGTTGGATTTTGCACTCTAAATTGGCCATAGGTGTGAGATTGTGTGTGCGAGTGTGGTGTGGAAGAACGGCCGCAACAAGGCTAGCTACCCACAGGTGTAAACCTTGGCTCTAGATGATTGTCATTGTTCATGTGACATCCCAACCCCTTAAAATGGTATATGAAACCTGTATATCACAAGATTTAACAATCTAAACTGGGTGTTAATCACTGGGAATGTTACCCCATGGTGGATATTCCCATTTTATAAAACAGAATATTTTATCTCGGTGAATACCTCTCAGACATTTGAAATTAGACATCTCATAATACATGACACTAATTAGAAATTATATATGGTGGTATGTCCTGTAGTGTATTTTATGTTGATCAAATATCAAAAACTTTTAAACAAAGAATACCACTAAATATTTTTGATACCAATCATCATATAGAAAGAAGTCTTTTAGTGAGATACATTTTTGAACATTCTAATACATTATCCCCAGGATTTTATAAACTCCATGTAGGTACTGTGTAGAGCCTACAGAGACCCTGAGATTCATTAAATGTTTTATTCCTTGCAGGAACAGTGTAGCTGCTCCTGCACGGAATATGGCCACTGAGTGATTCAGCAAACAGCTGATCTGACGTGCACAAACCTGCCAACACTGTTCCCGCACGGAAAGCTATGTGGAATGCTAATTACCTCATTTGCTGGTGAAAACCATGCAAATGTGGTGAATTAATGATTCAGGAAGCAGGCAGACATCCATGCAGAAACAGTGCTAGTTGGAGAAATAATAGCAAAACGGAGGCATGACAGCTCAAATAAAAGCATGCATTATAAACTTTAGGCATGACAATGACCAAATATATGACCAAATATATGGCCATTGGCATGGGAAAGTGTTTAATTTAATAAAAAAATCAAGCAATTTTCTGGGGCTGATCTCAGCCGCTTAAGCATAGAGCAGTGGCACACGAACAGGATTGTGCCAAAAAATATATAAAAACCTCAATTTTAGGGGAAATCTGCATTTTGCCATTATAGTCAATGGCATGCAGAATCAAAACATAACCATGCAACAGTGGTTGTTTAGGGGAAAGGCTCTGAGGTAGTGCAGTAACTTTGGACTAAGGCAGTGGGGTATGCAAATGAGGGGAAATTTACTGAATCACAAATTATTCTAAGTCTACAAACTGCACCTAACTGTGTAGGTGCTAGAACAGGAGAGTGTAGGCAGGAGGAGCAGATAGCATGAAAAGGGGGTGTATCATACGTACTGTAAGCACATTGGAGCTCTGTTGCTCGAGTTTGTGCTTAGCTAAACCCAGCTAAGCAAGGGGGTGTGTCTGAGTTGGTAATGTCTTACACCAGGAACTGAAGGGCCATTTCTGCTTAAATGTGTTTACCTTAGCTAAATGGGTGTGCATGGCATGCACTCGGACTTAAACAAAAAAAAATGGAAATAGCAGCACTGTTTACATTTAGGCAGCGTGTTTGTGCACCATACCTCGGGGCTTAAAAGAGGCAGAGATGGGAAGGGGTGAAACGAAAAAAAGTTAAATAGCAAAATACAGCCACTCAAATACAAGTAAAATAGCTGGCAGGTGGAATGTCTCAAAATCAGCCAATCACACAGGCAGCATCTGCAGCACACTACTATAAACTATGCAAAGATCTTCCAGTCTGTTTTTTCCCACAAACTCTGCACCATAGGTGCACACATATGGGGAAATTTTAACTGACAAAACTAGCAAAAAATGTTAGGGGCTGCTGTCACATTGATCTATCAGTATGTGCAAGAGGCTGAGGATGCTGAGGAGGATAATGCTGACAACCAACTCAGACCGAGGAGGAGGTGAAGAGTGTTCAGACCCAGGGTAAACTACCAGGGGCTACATGATCTGGAGATAGAGTGCTACAGGGTGGACAGGGACATACTTTAGCAACTTGAGCTATGCCAGCCTCACCTCAGACCCAGAACCAACAGAGGGGAACCCATCCCAGTGGATACCAAGGTAAGTATAACCTTAAGAATACTAGCAACAGGTACTTTCCAAAGACCAACTGATGATATCATGGGGGTCTCACAGGCATCTGCATCCAGGATAATCCACCATATCCAGGATGCCATGTGCCCACATGCCACTGAGCACATTTACTTCTCCACCACCCATGATGAGAGGACCGGCAATATATGTCTCTTCCACCATGTAGCAGAATACCTGGAGGTACTGGGTGCCATAGACTGCATACACATCCACACCAAAGCACCACCTGATGACCAGGTAGGGTCTACCTAAACTGCAAGGGGTTCCACTCCATCTACTGCCAGGTCATGTGCGATGCCCAGGGCATTATCATGAATGTGTGTGCTGGCAGCTATTGAAGCTATCATGACTCCCACATCAGGCATTTGTCACAGCTGTACCAGGCGTTTGCCAGTGGGGACATCCCATATAGCCATCTAGTGGGGGATGCTGGCTATGCACTGGAGCTGTGGCTGATAACACACATCATGAATGCACACACACACCCAAACAAGAACGTCATAATGTGGCACACGCAAAAACCAAGATCATTATAGAGCATGTGTTTGGGATGCTCAAATCATGGTTCTGCTGCTTTGACATATCTGTTGGAGCCTTGTAGTATGCTCCAGCCACATGTGCACACATGCTCATAGTATGTGCCATGCTACACAATGCAATCCTGTGGAAACAGCTGCAGCAGGAACAAAACGGGGAAGGGCCACACAGCCTCCCACCATTGCCAAGGTCTCCACAAGCACAGAGGGACTCTGAGGAGGAACATCATGAGCCTGTCCCTGGAGGCAAATGGATGCATGTCTAGTATGCCCTGTCCTTGGCAAAGAGACAACACTTAGCACATACACTTACACTGTAGGGCCCGAGGGACAGATCTCTCTCTCTGACTCACACACACACACAGTAAAATAGATGCCAAACATCACACCACCTATACCTTATCATGTATAGGCAGTGTACTGCATGCATTCAACATAATCAGTCCTCAAGCATCATCCTCACAACTGCCTCAGGCACAAGGTAAGTCAGTCTCCTTAATGATAAATGAATGGAGTAGAAGGTCCTGATAGCATATCTATGGTATTGATGCAAGCTTGCAAGGGAATGGGGTGGTTTACTAGGATAGCAACAGACAACTGACAGCTCTGTGGGACAGCAGGAAGTGTGCTCCCAATACTGGCTTACCCACACTATGCAGTACCACCCTGGTTGACAAATACCACTGCAGTATATGTGGTGAGCCAAATAACTGGGGGTCATAGGTCACATGCATGGGATCCCATACCCACCCCCAGCCTCATTCAGCAGATCAGCTGTAGAAAATCATATAAAAATGTCAGGCAAAGGCCCCCACATGGCGACACCCATGAAATCCCCACCTACGGACCTACACAGTGATATCACAGCAGGTCTGGCAGTAGCAGCACGGCTCTGAAAGGTAAGAAGTCTGAAACTATAAATGTTTATGCCAGAACAATCTGACCTGTGGTTGATACTGTTATGCCAGCAGTCTCAAAGATATGGCACACCTTCTTCTTCTTCTTTTGGCTGCTCCTGCTAGGGGTCATCACAGCAGATCAACTGTTTCCATTTCTTCCTGTCCTCTGCATTTTGCTCTATCACATTAACTACCTGCATGTCATCTCTTACCACATCCATAAACCTTATCTTAGGCCTTCCTCTTTTCCTGTTACCTGGCAGCTTCATCCTTTGCATCTTTTTCCCAATATACTCTGCATCCCTCCTCAGCACATGTCCAAACCAACGTAATCTTGCCTCTCTGGCTTTGTCTCCAAACCTTCCAACCTGGGCTGACCCTTCTAATATACTTATTCCTAATCATGTCCATCCTTATCACACCCAGTGCAAATCTTAACATCTTCAACTCTGCCACGTCAAGCTCTGACTCCTACCTATTTGTCAATGCCACTGTCTCCAACCCATATAACACAGCTGGACTCACTACCCTCTTGTAGACCTTCCCTTTCACTCTTACCGGTACTCATCTGTCACAAATCACTCCTGACACTCTTCTCCACCCACTCCATCCTGTCTGTACTCTCTTCTTCACCTGTCTTCCACACTCAACATTATTCTGAACTGTTGATCCCAAATACTTAAACTCATCCACCTTTGCCACCTCTACTCCGTGCATCCTCACCATTCCTCGATCCTCCCTCTCATTTACACACATATATATTCTGTCTTAGTCCTGCTGACCTTTATTCCTCTTCTCTGTAGAGCATATCTCTAGCTCTCCAGGGTCTGCTCCACCTGTTCCCTACTCTCACTACAGACCACAATGTCATCTGCAAACATCATACTCCATGGGGACTCCTGTCTGATCTCCTCTGTCAACCTGTCCATCACCATTGCAAATAAGAAAGGGCTCAGAGCTGATCCTTGATGTAATCCCACCTGTACCTTAAACGCATCCATCACTCCCAGCGCAGACCTCACCGCTGTCACACTACCCTTGTATATATCCTGTACCACTCTTAACATACTTCTCTGACACTCCTGACTTCCTCATACAATACAACAACTCCTCTCTAGGCACCCTGTTGGATGCTTTCTCTAAATCCACAAAGACACAATGCAAATCCTTCTGACCTTCTCTGTACTTTTCCATCAACATTCTCAGAGCAAACATTGCATCTGTAGTGCTCTTTCCTGGCATGAAACCATACTGCTGATCACTAATCATCACCTCCCTTCTTAACCTAGCTTCCACTACTCTTTCCCATAACTTCATGCTGTGACTGATCAGTTTAATCCCTCTGTAGTTACTACAGCTCTGCACATCACCCTTATTCTTAACAATCGGTACCAAAACACTTTTTCTCCATTCCTCAAGCATCCTCTCACTTTTCACGATTTCATTAAACAATCTAGTTAAAAACTCCACTGCCATTTCACCTAAACACCTCCATGATTCCACAGGTATGTCATTTGGATCAACAGTCTTTCCGTTCTTCATCCTCTTCATAGCTATCCTTACTTCCTCCTTGCTAATCCACTGCACTTCATGATTCACTATCCGTACATCATCCAACCTTCTCTCCCTCTCATTCTCTTCATTCATCAACCCCTCAAAGTACTCTTTCCATCTGCTCAACACATTCTCCCCGCTTATGAGTATGTTTCCCTCATTATCCTTTATCACCCTTACCTGCTGCACATCTTTACTAGCTCAGTCCCTCTGTCTAGCTAATCGGTACAGGTCCTTTTCTCCCTCCTTAGTTTACATCCTTTTATACAACTCTTCATACGCCTTATCCTTAGCCTTCACCACCTCTCTCTTTGCCATGCACCTCATCTCCTTATACTCTTGTCTACTTTCTTCATCTCTTTGACAATCCCACTTCTTCTTCACCAACCTCTTTCTCTGTATACTGCCCTGTACTTCTTCATTCCACCACCAGGTCTCCTTGTCCTCCTTTCTCTTTCCAGATGTCAAATCAAGCACCTTTCTAGCCATCTCTCTTACTAGTTCTGCTATAGTTACCCAGCTATTCGGTAACTCTTCACTGCCACCAAGTGCCTGTCTTAACTCTTCCCTGAACATCACCTCACAATTACCCTTTTTCAGTTTCCACCATTTGATCCTTGGTGCTGCCCTCACACTCATCCTCCTCTTCTTGATCACCAATGTCATCCTACAAACCACCATCCTATGCTGCCTAACTACACTTTCCCTTGCCACCACTTTACAGTCTCCAATCTCCTTCAGACTGGCCCTTCTACATAAGATATAATCCACCTGTGTGCATCTTCCTCCACTCTTGTATGTCACCCTATGCTCCTCCCTCTTGTTAAAATATGTATTTATCACAGCCATGTCCATCCTTTTCGCAGAATCCACTACCATCTGACCTTCTGCATTTCTTTTCTTAACACCATACCTATCCATCACTTCCGCATCCCCTCTGTTCCCTTCACCAACATGCCCATTGAAATCTGCTTCAATCACCAGTCTCTCACCCTTGGGTACAGTCATCACCACTTCATCCAACTCACTCCAAAATTTTTCTTTCTCATCCATCGCACAACCAACTTGTGGAGCATATGCACTAACAACATTCATCATTACACCATCAGTTTCCAACTTCATAAACATCACTCTGTCTGATACTCTGCCATCCACACCATGATAAAACAATTTGAAACTGCCTCCGATACACCTAGCTTTGCTCCCCTTCCATCTGGTCTCTTGCACACACAATATACCAACCTTCTTTCAGTCCATCATATCAGCTAGCTCTGTCCCTATACCAGTCATACTGCCAACATTCAAAGTTCCGACCCTCACTATCACAGTCCTAGCCTTTACCTGCCTTTGGGCATGCCTTCCCCCTCTTCTCCTCCTTCGGCCAACAGTAGCCCAATTTCCACCAGCACACTGTTGGGCACCAGTACTGGTGGCGGTCATTGTTAACCCAGGCCTCAACCAATCCGGTATGTATTTCTGCACACCACTATGCTAAATGGGACCAAAATGTTAAGCAAATATCAGCACAACTTCTGCAAATGTGTATTGTGTACAGATGTGTCACCCCCATAGTCCCATAAAAATGCAGTAACATGTCCCTAGCCTTAAGCAGTATCCAGCCATCAGCTAGAGTGATGGTGCAACACAAACAGAAAGCATTTGTCAGTAGCACCCACAGTCAACTTACTGATACCATCCCAGGGGTGTCCACTGCTGGCAGCCTGGGAACATATGTTCATCAGAATGCACTGCCTTGCTACAGATGGCCTGCATCTGTCACACCTGGCCTACAGGCCTCTGGCAAATGCCCATGCCTCACCCATAGTGCCCTGTTAAGGAGTGTCATGGGGTCCATAACAGTAACATAACACAGTCTGCAAAATGCAAAGAAAGGCCATCCTGCTAACTGCTAGAAGAAAACCTGCCAGCATCAGAGAGCCCGAAAGCTGGACAAAACCATAAATAATGGGGTGAGAAAGGTCCAAAGAGAAGGACACCTTTGAAATACTGCTCTAACAATGTTAGAAAGTTGATGGAATGATTGTATTAGCATGGAATGTCTGAATGGTATGAAGTCTGAAACTGCAATGTCAACTGTCAGTAATATCGGACTTCAACCCTAAGTGACTTACAAAACACTTTTCCTTGAAAACCACACTCGTTTTGGTAACCAACCAGATATATGAGTCATGAATCTGCACATTCTGCAATACTCTGTACAGTCCACAGGCAGGGCTAGGAGTCTAAACATGGGAATGTACTCATTGCAGGCAGTCCTAACCCTGGAAGATGGTGACATGTCTGCAACCCCAGAACCCTGGCCCACAGCCATGGAGAGTAACGCACCCTTCCATGATCACTCATCCTATGCAAAATCCTGACCCCAAAATGTGGCCATCCAAGCAAAATGAGGTAAGCTATATATGTGTATATATATATATATATATATATATATATATATATATATATATATATATATATATATATATATATATATATATGTGACACACATACACACCTCCTGGCTGGTCAAACAGACACACACAAGACCCTCAAAGTGCAGTCAACCTTTGAGAAGACCCCTATGCAAAGTACTGGTAGCTATAGGCTGACATATCTGACCCAGAGACACTCCCACACATATCTTATCCCTTACAAATCTGTCTAGAGTCTGCCTGTCACCCTGATCCTGCCTGACTTATATTATCCAACCCTGGACTGGAACTCAGACCATGCCAGAACAGAAATGCACAGAGATTCCACCATTGTAATATATCACCAAGGTGCTGGACCATTTCCACAGCTCCAGCAGTCAATTGATCATAGGCAAACCTCTCAACAGGCTGGATTGTGCAAGAATGCATAGTATTTGGCCCATAATATTGGTGTGTGCATCATCCAACCTGTATTCCTCTGGGAAATCACTGTGATGATCTGAAGAGGTATGCCACGAGGAACTGAAACAATACATGACAGTATCAAACATCATATATGTCAGATGTCTGCTAAAACAAGCCCTGTAACCCTACCAACCTACACATTACTGAGAGAAGCAGTCACAATCACCGTCTGGTCCATTGCCAATTTTGATAGGCTAGCTCCAGATATCCTGTACCAACAAGTTGAGAGGTATGGTTATAGCACAAAACAAACTGGACTGGAGTACCACAATCCCTGGAATGGAGTCCCACATTTACTATAGAAGGTCACACTGGGCATGCTTATACACTTTGAGAATTGTCACTAGGATCTAGGAATTAACAGGCCTTCCCCACCTAGTGCACTTCCCATTGCCCTACTTTAGCAGTGAAGACGTCTGTCACCATAGAAGTACCTTTCATCAGGCCTCAGCCCTATAAGCTCTGTGATGTGTCTGATAACTATGTAACACTATAGTATGAATAGTTGGTTAGACAGGAGTTCTAATCTCAGTCCTGGCAAAAGTAAAAGTGTGTGTGTCTGTGTGGTGTGTGTTTATAAGTTAAAGCTTTTGGGTCCATTCAAACCCAGTACATTTTCCCTTTCCCTACTTTAGCAGTCCTGCAGATATCAATCACCCTAGAAGTCAATTTCATCAGGCTTCAGCCCCATAAGCTCTGTGGCATGTGCAATAACTGTGTAACGCTGTAGTCCAAATAACCAGTGAAGTAGGAGTTCTTATCTCAGTCCTGGCAAATGTAAAAGTGTGTGCATGTGTGTTTATAAGTTAAAGCTTTTGGGTCCATTCAAACCCAGTACATTTTCCCTTTCCCTACTTTAGCAGTCCTGCAGATATCAATCACCCTAGAAGTCAATTTCATCAGGCTTCAGCCCCATAAGCTCTGTGGCATGTGCAATAACTGTGTAACGCTGTAGTCCAAATAACCAGTGAAGTAGGAGTTCTTATCTCAGTCCTAGCAAATGTAAAAGTGTGTGCATGTGTGTTTATAAGTTAAAGCTTTTGGGTCCATTCAAACCCAGTACACTTCCCCTTTTCCGCACTTTAGCAGTCCTGCAGATATCAGTCACCTTATTTTATTTATTTATTTTTATTTTACATTTGTTGATTGGGATAATCCAACTGGATATATGTCAATTTTCAACAGAGGCCCGGGGAGAAAAGCTCTAAGATAATGTACATTGAACATTTAGTAAATGCTAGTTTCGAGCAGATTACAGTCATAAGCAATTCCAGCATTTAGTACATATAGTACTAACTTATTATAAAACACTTTACAACACATAACATTATTTTCAAAGTTATACATACATAACATTACATTCAGGTTTAAAACACATTGAGCAGCAGTTATACAATTGACCCTTTCTGAAATAGTGGGGAGAAAAAGTTTGAAGTAGTTGAAGGTAAGGCACCCAAGTAATAGAGAGGTCACTAGTCCGGGTTAGTGCAAGGACATAGATGAGTTTTGAAGTATTTCTTGAGTTTGTTTTTGAATTGAGTAAGTGAGGGTTCTAGGGTCAAGTCAGCTGGGAGTCTGTTCCATGTTTTTTCAACAGAGTTGGCAAACAGAGAGTCCCCAGCTGAGTAGTTGGATTTGTATGTTTGAACTAGGAGTCTAGTGGATGATCACAGTGGCCAGGTGCTGGTGTAGGGTCTGATAATATTTTTTAGTGCAGGTGTCTTTTCTGGTTGGTAAAGGACTTTATGTGCCACTATAAGCTGGTTGAACTGCAGTAGGCTAGGCAGCTTAAGCCATCCTAGGTGATTTAGGTTATGACAGTGGTCTGTCCGGTAGGCTGTGCCACTAGCAAATCTGGCAATGTGGTTATAGCAGGATGACAGTTTATCAAGATCTGTTTTGTTTAAGTTGGAGAATAGAGGTGAGGCATAGAGAAGAGTTGATAGTAGATGGGAACAGGCAATTGCAGTTCTAGCAAGTGGGGTAAGGAAAGGTTTGATTCTGTAAAGAAAGCCACGTTTTTTTATTAATGGTTTTGATAGTTTGATTGATATGCACATCAAACTTCAGGTTGTTATCAACTATTACACCCAGTAGTTTAGTTTGAACTTCTGGGGAGATGATAGTGCCATTGTTAGCAGTTATGCTGAAGGATGGCGGGGGGGGGGGTCCTGCATGTGGGGGAGAAGAGAAGCAACTTAGTTTTGTTGGGGTTTAGAATTAAATGTTGATTGGAGAGCCATTTTCCACTGTATTGAAGGTATTTTGGGTTAATGTGAATAGAGTAACTGGTGAGGTGTCAGAATAAATCAAGGTGGAGTCATCCGCATATTGAATTCAGATAGCATCTGAGATGACTGAATGATGGTTGTTGATAAAGATGGAGAAAAGAAGCAGTCCTAGTATCAAGCCAAGGGGGACTCCTAATGTGATGGGTATGTGAGGTGATAGCTTGTCCTACCATAGGACTGCCTGTTGGCTGTCCTGCAGGTAGGACTGAAACCACTGGAGTGCATGGTTGTTTAAGGAGAAGGTCTTCAAGGTATTTATAAGCATTTTGTGGTCAACCATGTCAAAAACCTTGGATAGATCTAGAATGCTGAAGATAGTTTGTTATTATTGCAGTTGTGGTTAATGACATTAGAGAAAGAGAGGAGGGCAGAAGTAGTATTGTGTTGTGGCTTAAAGCCATGCTGAAAGTTGGACAACATCTTGTTCTGTGTGAGGTAGTGCATGAGCTGTATGTGTACAGACTTCTCTATAATTTTAGCTAAAGGTGACAGAATAGCTATGGGTTTAAGGTTTGACAGTTCAGTGGAACTGCCTCCTTTATGGAGAGGTTTGACACAGGACATTTTCCATATAGCGGGTATAGTAGCTTCAGATATAGCTCTGTTGATCAAGATTGAGATGTGGTATGCTATGGGGCCAGCAGCTTTTTGCCGATAGCCTGCTGAGAGGAGGTCAGAAGCCAGGGTGGTGGGTCTTAGTTTCTTAAGTAGGCATGAATAAGTTGAGTAGAAACAGGTTGGAAGGTGAATTATGTTTGGGTACTGGGTGTGGGTGCATTGGAATTAGAGCCATTGGGAGAGAGTTGGCTGGCTAGAGACCAGATAGTCTCTGTGAAGAAGCAGTTGAAGTTATTAGCAATGTCTACTGGGTATTTTTGTTGGAAAGCTGAGGGGGATGAAGTGGCGGTTAGGCCTGGGTTGAGTAGTTTGTTTATTCCTGCCCAGAACTTTTGAGGTTTGTTTTGGTGTTTTTGTAGTAGATGATAGTAGAAATTATTTTTGTCTAAAGTTATGGATTTTTTGGTGTCATTCCTTAACTGCCTGAATCTTTGTTGATCAAGTGAGGATTTTGTTTTTGGTAGGTGGCCCATGCTTTGTTACTGAGTGAAATTTTGGTATTGGTATCTTTAGAAAGCCATGGTGAATATTAACCTTGGTTCTAATAGAGTGGCTGGGAGCATGGGGGGTTAGGATAACAAGGAATTTGGTGTTAAAGTATGCTACTGCTTCATCTAGGGGGAGACTTTTTAGTACTGAGCAGTTGCATGCCTTAGGTTTATTTTGAATCTTAGTGAGAATAAAATTCTTGTTGTTTCTTAATGTTCTATAGGTGGGTTGGTAGGATCAGTCTACATTGAGCTTGATTACATAGGTAAGACAGTGGTCACTTAGGTCATCAGGCAAAGTTCCTGATTTATAGGATTGAAGATGGGCATTGATGAGTATCCAGTTTAGGGTACTTTCCTTGTTATTGGGTTTTCTTATCCTGGTGGGGGAGGTTAAGATTTCACTAAATCCATAGAGATTTATGTGGGTTCTGGGGGTTTCACAAGAGCAAGTGTTCCGGTCAATGTTGAAATCCCTAAGAACAATTGTTTCTTGGTTGTAGTGTATCCTGAGTATGAGTTTTAAGATTTTGAATAACGTTTTGTAATAGTGCCTAGTTTTAGGACTAATGTACCTAGGTCTAGTAAGATGGTAGTATTTAAGGGTTAAGGAGGTAAGCATGAGGAAGGTGAGTAAGGGTGCATTATTATCTGTTGTAGATGGGATGGATGTTTGGAATTTAGGGTAGTGGAAACCTGGGTTACCCTGATATTCGTAGGTGGTAAGGAGATACGGGATGAGTAACAGGGGTAGTAGTAGAGTTAAGAGTATTTTGGGTGATAGCATAGCTACTGAATGAGGGTTGAAACTAAGGCAACCTTAGAAGTCCCTTTCATCAGACTTCAGCACCATAAGCTCTATGGTACATGCAATAACTGTATAACACTATAGTACAAATAACTAGTTAGGTAAGAGTTTTAATCTCAATCCTGGCAAATGTAAAAGTGTATGTAAAACAGTATCCTGTCAGGTGGGTGGTTGTGTTTGTGTGAGAACCATATTCATTGGGGGTAGGTTTTGCTACATTTTGCTGTTGCCCACCCAGTGCATGTTCCAGTATCCACATTACAAAGCCCACATTTGTCATCCACTGTACAGGAACCTGTAGACACTCTGCAGCCCTATAAGCATTGTGTCATGTGCAATAACTATGTGACAGTATGGAATAGATAAGATAGGCAGCTCATCTAATCCTAAGATATCACTCCCCACTCAGGAATCATACACAAACACACTCAGGTAGGCAGCAACTCCTACATCAGTAGGTGGCCAGCAAACTGGCTCACAGATAGAACCCACAGTGTGAAAGCAGTGGGTTCCATGTCAGACTGTTGAACAGTCATGAGTGGAGTCCCACAGGTTGTGGACCTGGGTCCCCTCATGTTTGGGACCCACACCTCTGAGGACCAGCCCAATACAAAGACACCATGGCTGACAATTTTTGCAGATTGACTACAAGGTGGTTGCTATTAGTACCCCCATGTAAGGTTGACATCCTTCACAAAGGTTTCTCTGAGGCCTATGTCTGTTGTCAGAACCCTGGACATAAGCTCAATGCCAAATGATGTGCCACCATCCCCTTTGGGTACGGCATGGTTCCCATAAAGTAATACATTGATGGTAGTTCATTGAACACTGATGTTGGTATAACGGAACTGGGAACACAGGTTGACAGTGAGCTCTATGATGACCTCCACAGTGCCACTGTCTTCTGAAAGTCCTTCCATGTGTCACTTCTCCTGACTAAGGGTGTTGAATCTGGGAAGTAAAAGGACAGTGTTTCCCTGTACACTCCCCTCAGTAGGACAATCAATGTGTACTATGGCCCATTTGCCATGTACCCCACTGGACACCAGCAACACCAGGAGAGGGTGCAAATGTACCTCACAAAGAGAATCTTAGGTATTACACACTTGCCCCATATGGACAGACTCCAACAACTGCAATGAAATATCGGTCTCATATTGGCTGCTTAGGTACGATCTCTGCCTGACATACACAGCCATGTCTGACGCAACCCTGTCAGGAATGCTACATCTGAGGACACCGATCTGTCCACGCAACATGACACAGATACCTCAACCCCATTCTCACAATCAACAGGACGTGCTGGAAGGACAGGTTCACAACCCAGAGACTGGCCACCTTATGGAATAGATGCCACATACATGTCAAGCCAAGTACATCACTGGTCCTCTTCAAGATAAATTAGGAGGAGTGGATGGGGAATAGAATACCCACCCTGGGGATCACTCCAGTGACTATACTCAGTAGACACACTGGGGAGTATCATCAGGTGGCATGATACCAGTGTATTCCCATGGGCTAGCCTTGTAAAGCCTCCATGGCCATTTGCCTTGTACACACCTATGAATCTTGAACCTATGGATCTCAATACTGTCAGATGTGTGTGTGTGTATGCATTAGTGTGTATAAAAGTGTTTGTGAGTGTGTAAACATGTGGGTGAAAGTAGTTGGTGGCCTGTCTCACCCAGTACAACTACCATTGCCATACCTTGCAAGTTCTGTAGATGTTATTCACTATATAGGTACCTTGGGACACTCCACAACCTATAACCTCTGTGGTGTGTGCGGTAACTGCATAACACTATAATACCAATATCCCCACATAGCTAGGGGTTCTAATATGCGTCCTGGCTAGTGTGTGTGTGTGTGTGTGTGTGTGTGTGTGTGTGTGTGTGTGTGTGTGTGTGTGTGTGTATTCCTATGTGTAAGGGTGTACATGTGTAGGTTACAGTGTTTTTTTGGCCTCTTTCACCCAGTACTACACCCATTGTCATAATTTGCAAGGCCTCGTGATGTCCCTTACCTTAGAAGTACATTTGGACAAGTGTCACCCCATAACCTCCATCGCACATGAGATAAATGGATAATGATGTAGTAACAATAAATGGAAAAGTAGGGTTCTAATCTCAGTCCTGGAAAATGTGTGTGAGAGAAGAGTACCTTGTGTTTGCGTGCAAATGGCACCCATTGGATGGGCATGGTTTCATATTTTATGCCATGGTACTCACAGTATACATTCCTAGGTCTACTGTATGAGGTCCGCTTTTCACATCAACTGTAGTGGTATCTGTAGACAGTCTTCATCCCTATAAGCCCTGTGGAACAGTATGGTATAGTATGGTACGAATAACAAGATAGGTTGGTCTGCTAATGTCAGTACTGGCAAGTGTGTGTGTGTGTGTGTGTGTGCATGTGTGTGTGTGTGTGTGTGTGTGTGTGTGTGTGTGTGTGTGTGTGTGTGTGTGTGTGTGTGCATGCGTGCATTGGTGCATATAGCAGTAGTTGTGAGTGTGTAGATTTGTATGTGACACTGTTTTAAGTGCTCTTGGACCCAGTACAGCCACCATTACCATACCCCACAAGGCCACGTGATATTGTTCACCTTACAGGTACCTTGTAACACTCATCACACTAGTAGTCATGTGCCACCTGCAATAACCACATAATAGTGTGGTACCACAACTTGATGGCTAGGGGTTCCAAACACAACACTGGCAACTGTGATCCTGTGCGTGCATGGTGTGTGTGTGTGTGTGTGTGTGTGTGTGTGTGTGTGTGTGTGTGTGTGTGTGTGTGTGTGTGTGTGTGTGTGTGTGTGTGTGTGTGTGTGTGAACAGTATTCTCTGGGTGTTTGATCAACACAATATCCTCTGGGGTTGGGGGCGTTAGCAATCTGAGGTGTGTTCCACCCATCACACTTACCATAGTCCACTATACTAGAGCTCATGTCAACCACCATAAACTGAGATACACCCTTCAGCTCTTTAAGCTGTGAGGCACATGCAAGAACTGCTACACAGACTTGGGAAATGTGTGCAGATACAGCTGTACCTTGACAATGGCATGGCTGATGTGTTACAACACTGCCATACTCCTTGTTGGTGATTTCTGCAGGGCCACATCTTGCTGACACACAGACACCTGGAACACAAACAGAATATAGCATGTGAGAACACATTCACTTAGTGTTACTAACACCAATAATGCATCATGGCTGAAAAGGTACACACACACTCTGCTGAGTACTCATTACAAATGCCAGATGACAGCACCTTACACAACATTAAATAGCTACACTCTATTAAAGTCACTCTGTGCATCAGACCCATATTAGGATGCATCGATGGTATGGATGGCATGGATGTGGCACAAGTATTATCATATGCACAGGGTGTTGTGTGGGTTTGCCAGAAGCCTAGGCTGAGCCATATGGTTGACATCATGTGTATGTGTTTGGGAGTGTTCATTAAATGGGCTGTGCATGGGTGGTGTGTGTGTGTGTGTGTGTGTGTGTGTGTGTGTGTGTGTGTGTGTGTGTGTGTTTGTATGAATACGGTCACACCATGTGGGCCCCCTACACAGGGGTATTTTGGACAGCTGTGGGCCGTAAATTGGCAGAGTGTACAGTTCACTGTCTCTGGCCATGGACATGGAACTGGGCCTGCTGACGGTATCACTGGCACCATCAGGGCTGAGTCCAGATGAAGTACTACTCCCCGATGGTGAATGCTGCTTGCTGGATTCACGTGCCTGTTGGGACCAGCCAGGATCCCATCCCTATGGCCTGCTGCATCATGGTATAGACAGCGCAACCCCTTCAGTAGTGCTGGTGGTACTGCCAGCATGGGAATGTGATGGTGCATGGCCACATAGACCCTTAGCTTATTGCAGTGCTGCCCTACAGCCTTGTGGCTGCTGGCCAGCATCTGCCAAATGCTTAAGCACAGATATTCCACATTCAAGAAGTGCCAATGTCTCCCCCCACCATCTATCCATGACCCCAGTGAGGTCATATCACCATGGACAACAGGGATGTGCTCATCCATGACCCTGTATATATGTCTGGTATTACGTTCATTATGTGCCTGTGCCCCCATGATGGCCTGAAACATGCGTCTGGTGACTGCTGCTGTGGCACTTGCAACAGGGGCATGACGGGCTGCAATCCTCCTCTGAGCACCCCCTGCCTATTTTCCAGTGTGGGACCTTGCCAGCACTCTGGCTATGGCTATTGCTTGCACCCGTACTTGCCATATTCACCACAATAGCCTGTTCCATGCCACCACTCTCCTACTGTCCATTATTTGTGGCCACTGGTGATGAGGTATGTGTGGGGGGATGGGTTTGACAGTAGTGGGATGCAAACCAATGGCACAGTATCAGCTCTTGACAACTCTGCCTGTGCCTCAATATGAGTATCATCATGGTCAGAGTCTGCAGAGACACTGATGTCAGTATCAGAGCAGGAGGGACCGCAGCCACCATGTCCAAATGTGAGGGAAAAACAACATATGTAAATTACTACTGGCACTATAAGGTTTGCTGGTACACACACACATGGTTTACTATCAATTTGTCGACTGTAACACAGTCGAATAGTCATGTTGTCGAACCAAAATGTTGGTTCGCACATCGACTAACGTAAAAGTTGAACCAGATATCCGAAAATGTCAATATCGAAATTTTCAAACAAGAAGCAGACTCCCAGACTGTCTGCCTGTGAAAGTTGCCACACTACATTACATGTTTGCAAGGGGGCAAGCCCCCCTGTACCCTCCACATCCCCCCTACTTATATATACAAACTCTGGGATCGCACTACAGTGAGGGTAAGGGTACATTTCCCGATCCCCACTACAGTGCTATCTGACTTGGAATGTCAGAATTCACAACAGCGAATGCTGTATTGCATTTGCTGATGTAAGTTCCGACATTTCTTGTGTCAATGTTTTGAGTCGACATACGGCTCTCTCGACATTTTGTAAATCCCACAAGTTGCGATCGACAAATTGATAGTAAACCCACACACAAACATACAGGTGAGGTGCCTCAAAGGTATTACACAGACCTCACATTCGTTGACTAGGGGCATTCACGACACACAGTCAGACAATAACATGCACACTCTAGACGGACCCTCAGCATCATGCAGTGCAGCCCTTTCCAATTACCCTTACTACTAATATACACCTCTGGGATATGTGAGTGGTGCTAGTAGGTGATGGCCCTTCACCTAGCACATACTGCACTGATATAAATTATTGCTGTTCACCTGTAAAAGACTGTGGCAACTCCTACAGAACATACCCCCCAACTGTACAGGGTTTTGCTGAATGTCTACATGTGTGGCTCATATGTTTGATCTGTTCCTTCTAACTCCTGTGTTTGTCTGATGCATTACTGGGTTTACCTGTGGATTGGTGCCACTAAGTAATGTCCTAAATTGAGGTGCAGACTGCATAACCTGCAGTACATGTATGTTAAAACAAAGCTGGTTACTCAAACAACTTCCCAAGCTTACAGTGGATATAGTAAGTGTACACACACACCTGCTAACATGTTAGGTTTTTGCGATATATCACATGAGACCTCATAAATCAGGTCATATCATTGCCATTATTTCCTATGATATATAGCCTGTGCAATCCAACTGAAGAACATACACATCAATTACAGGTAACATCTGGTAACTGAAATAGGTACAATAGGCTGGTTGCATGAGTGTGCACACCCTTAAAGTAATACTCTGTTAAATCACCTTTTGATTTAATCACAGCATGCAGTCCTCTTGGGAAGGTGTCTATCAGCATGGCACATCTTGACTTGCCAATGTTTGCACACTATCCCTTCCAAAACACCTCCAACTATGTTAGATTGCAAGGGCATCCACTGTGCACTGCACTCTTCAGGTCACTGTGCATATATTCTATTGGATGTAAGTGTGGCCTTTGACTCAGACAGTGCAGAACATTGCATGTGTTCTGCCGAAGCCATCCTTTTGTTGATTTGGGTGTATGATTTGGGCCATTGTTGTGTGGAAAGCTGGAATTCCTCACCATACACAGCTATGTGCCAGATTCCAGAACATTTTGGAACCACAAGGGACTGGTGATTGGAACTGTTCATAATCCCCTATAACTTAGCTACAGCCCCAGTTTCAGCTTGTGAACAGCAACCCCAAAACAGGACACTGCCATCACCATGCTTCATCGTGGAGGTGTTGTTGTTGTGGTGATGTGCAGTGTTGTTATTACACCAAACACACATGTCAGAATTGTGGTCAAAGAGTTCAACCATTGTCCCATATTACCATAACACATTTCCCACTTGCATTTTGGAGACATGATGTATTGTTTTCAGACTTTCACCAGGCCTGGATATTGTTTGGTGTGAGGAACTTCTCCCATCTTCCAACCCTACCCTATAGGCAGGACATATGGAGACCATGGAAGATTGTTGTGACATGTTGTACACATCCAGTACTTGCTGGAGATTCCTGCTACTCCTTTACTCTTGCTGTAGGGCTCCTGGCAGCCTATCTGGCCAGTTTTGGTCTTGTATTCTCATAGACTTTGATGGGATGTCCATTCCTTCACAATGTCACTGTAGCCTCATATTTTCATCACCTTTTGATGACTGTCTGCACTGTGTTCCATGGTATGTGCAATGCTGTGGAAATGTTTAGGTACCCTTCTCCAGGCTGATACATCTCAAACATGTGGTCCCTTAGCAGCTTCATTAACTCTATGCAAACCATAACTGTTGTTGTAGCAGGCAACTGGGTATACGTTAGGATAATCCTGGTATGACAGCTGACCATTATTTGCTGTTAATCAAAGAGTCTCTGTAATTGATGGTTGTTGTGTACCCGATAAGATGTACTGCTGTAGTTATATCAAAAGTTGCCTCAACACAGTACTAGCTTCAGCCTGTGCACACATACGCATCTAGGTTGTTGTACTATTGTTATGTGTCAGTGTTATTGTTCCCCTAACAGACTTGTTTGCTTTACAATTGAATTGTACATGTTATAGGTCACATGAAAGGTTAGCAGTATTTTGAACTTGTCTATTGTGCTCTCATTTTTGTATATCACAAATACCTGGCATTCTAACAGGTGTGTTCACCATTTATATGCACTATATATCACTAATTTATACAATATGACCCTAGTTTTGGGCCTTTGTCCCCCCATGTTGTCAGTCTTTGTCCAGATGTCCTGCAATGACAGGCTGTAAGGTATGCTACAGATATGTGACATCTCCTGCAAATAGACCCCTATGATGACCACCGTGATGCAATGCAGTAAACACCAGCACAGGTGAACATGTAGATATTGCCAAATGGCTGAGTGTGACAGTTGGGTGCATGGTCACATGCATTAACTTTAACATGCCTGGAGTACTGGTGAGCCACAACAGGAAAACCCCATACGTAATGTGTTCAGGCTGCTGTCCCATCTGCAGACCAGAGGGACCTATGTAGTTGTGAGGGAGAGGTATTTTCAGCAGATTCACATTAGGCATTGGTACACGATGAACGCTATGTTTCTGCACATGTACAGTACACACTATGATATTACACAATTTGCTGTCCTTCGCCATAGATGTGCACTTGTGCACATTACTACACCCCACTCACTAATCCATTTTGCACTGACATATGCATTTAGAGACTCTGTAGAAGACAGTTTAAATAGGTTCATAGGGTGGTACTAGGCTATTGGCCCTATGGCCTATATAAGCCTAGCCAAAAGGTACCATGGCTTTCGCCACCCAAGAAAATTATTTTCCTGTGCCACTGTCGAGCAGTGCCACAGAAGTGATCCCCAGGGTGAATTTCCTATCTCCCATCCAATCATCAAGATTTTTCCTAAAGCGTGCTAATGAGGAGCTTTGTTTGATATAGATAGGTAGTTTGTTCCAGAGTATGGGAAATCTCTGGGACAGGAGTCTATCCCTCCAGCATGTTCTGTTTATTGTGGTGACAAGGCTTAGGTCCCTAGAACATGTAGCTCAGAGGGATTGGGATTTCTTTAAGTGGAGCATGTCCAAAAGCTCTGAGTTTGACATAGCTTAGTGCGTTAGGCAGAGATCGCCTCTGAGTAGGCTATATGCGACAGAGTAAAGCTGCAGTTTTTTTGAGACAGTCTGCGTAGGGCATCTGTTTGAGGCCAATAATCCTCTTTGTGAGGTATTTCTGCAGCCTTTCCAGTTGTTGTAGATGTCTTGTGAGGTGCATACCAAAAGGGGCGTTGTACTCTATAATGGGTCTAATGAGTGAGTAGGAACAATGACCTCTTTTTTCCTGGATGTGAAACCTTTTGTGATGAGGTGTGCCACATAGAAGGATTTCCTGACTACTGTGGTGATGTGATTATCAAAGGAGAGACTACTGTCCACCTGTGTCCCAAGGTTTCTTATTACACTTTTGGTGTTAAGTAGACTACCATCTATGCTATGTGGTAGTTCATGGGTACAGAGTTTTTACCAAAAGGGATGACAATGCACTTTTTGGCATTGAGCTTGAGGCCATGGCTTTGACACCAGGCATCTGTCTCAGCAAGGCCCTTTTATAGGATGTCCAGATCTTTTGGAGTTTTGATTATGGCTCTTAGTTTGCAGTCATCTGCAAACTTCATTAGCCAAAGACCTTCTGTGTTGGCCTTTACTTCAGATAAGTAGATACCAAACAGGAGAGGACCCAGGACTGAATCCTGTGGTACTCCATTTGTCACTGGTCTGAAGTTGGATTTGGAGTCTGCTACTTTCATAGTGTGGATTCTGTCAGTGAGCCAGTTGTCGACCCATCTTGTGACATAGGGATTTATACCTAGTTTAGTGAGTTTATTTATAATTCCAGAGTTGGGGGTGGTGTTGAAAGCCTTGGCGAGATCTCGATAGGTTGTGTGAACCACCTTACCCTCATCTATGACTTTGGTGACCGCTTCAAAGAAGTCTATCAGGTTTAGGAAACATGATCTGCCTTTTACAAACCCAAACTGGGTGGGATCCTGAGTTTGGAGATTACGAAATGCTACCTCATAACATTAATATGCACTTTGGCCTTACTTGGATGCTCCTTGCCTGTTGGCGGTGTACCACCCACCTCCACGACTGCTGTTTCCCGTGTTTGAGTTTGTGTGGGGGTTACCCCAAGGATGGCAAGGAGCTCCTCTATCACCATAAGTGGGGCCTGTGTGGCTGACCAACCCACAGTAGCAGTACGGTCCCTTGCTACAGCAGCAGCCCTTTGCCAGGCACGACGTATTAGGTCATTTGCAATATGCCTGACCTGATCATATGTGTGTTCATGGTGGCCCAAGATGTTCACTCTGTGGATGATCTCATCAGGGCAGTCTGCTCCTGCTGGTTTTCCATCTATGGCCAGAAAGGATGGTATAGTTTAAGATTACAACTTCTGTGATGGCTGCTGTCTCCACATCAGTTTAAGGAGGTTGCCACTGCATGGCACCTGGAAGACATATACAGGGAAACACATCACAGGACCTCAGACATTGCCCAGAGTTCTTCACAGAGCCAGCACATGAACATGGACTATCATTCGCCACCACTTACAAGCACATGATACCCCTGTAGCTGGCAGCACTGTATGAACATGAATTGTACTCCTGGTCCTGAGGTGTTGTGTTCCCCCCAGTGAGGGCCAGTACATTGCATAAACCACCATTCATCATTCACATTTGTGTAGAGGGATGACAGTGGCCATGTTCCTTGCAGATGGGATGTCAGTGGTGCTCAGGTTTTGTTTGCATACAATGTAATGGAGCTGGAAGCATATACCTGAGTTCATGTAGGATGCAGACATGAATGTTATCAGGCCGCAAGGGGAGTTGCTTTTGTTAATTTTGATTAGGTAGTTTGCACCTGATCCATGATGATAAGGTGAGGGGTGCATGTGCTGTGCATATCCACCTATACTGATGGTAATCCAGGGGGGTGATGTTTGCCCTAAACCTGTCTGCAGCAGGTTGGCTGTAGCTATGGTATGTGTATATGTGCTGTGATTCACCACCATTACAGAGTGGGTTGGGTTGGTGCCTCCGAGACTGCAGACATATGTGAAGATGGCCTTGTGATTGCCCTTAGTGGATGTGTCCAATTTGTACTCATAGTTAGCCTTACAGTAATTCACCTGTGATGTAATATGCTCATTCAGACAAAAGTTGACA
Organism: Protopterus annectens; assembly: GCF_019279795.1. Classification (NCBI taxonomy): domain Eukaryota; kingdom Metazoa; phylum Chordata; order Ceratodontiformes; family Protopteridae; genus Protopterus; species Protopterus annectens. The sequence goes on along the minus strand of NC_056746.1, from coordinate 127,950,950 downwards.
TGCTGCCCAGTTGGTGCCTGCTCCTACTTTGCCCTATACAACTTATAAAACATTGCATTATGTGCTTTGTGCATTGCTGCTGTCCAGCAAAGGGATTTACTCTACTTTGGTGGAGACAGGTTTTACAAGTAAGGAATTTCTGAGACCATACAGCTATGTGGGTGGTCATATATCTGTTTGCAGTAAGCATGGGCACTGGGTCAGAACACAGTTGTCCACTTCCACAATTTCAATGAGATACTCGTGCTTATTATACTACCCATGTCTGTGTACTCCTTATTATACTACCCATGTCTGTGTACTCATGCTTATTATACTACCCATGTCTGTGTAATGATGTTTATTATACTACCCGTGTCTGTGTACTCATGCTTATTATACTACCCGTGTCTGTGTACCCATGCTTATTATACTACCCGTGTCTGTGTACTCATGCTTATTATACTACCCGTGTCTGTGTACTCATGCTTATTATACTACCCATGTCTGTGTACTCATGCTTATTATACTACCCATGTCGGTGTACTCATGTTTATTATACTACCCGTGTCTGTGTACTCATGCTTATTATACTACCCGTGTCTGTGTACTCATGCTTATTATACTACCCATGTCGGTGTACTCATGCTTATTATACTACCCATGTCGGTGTACTCATGCTTATTATACTACCCGTGTCTGTACTCATGCTTATTATACTACCCATGTCTGTGTACTTATGCTTATTATACTACCTGTGTCTGTGTACTCATGCTTATTATACTACCCGTGTCTGTGTACACATGCGTATTATACTACCTGTGTCTGTGTACTCATGCTTATTATACTACCCGTGTCTGTGTACTCATGCTTATTATACTACCCGTGTCTGTGTACTCATGCTTATTATACTACCCATGTCTGTGTACTCATGCTTTTTATACTACCCATGTCTGTGTACTCATGCTTATTATACTACCGGTGTCTGTGTACTCATGCTTATTATACTACCCGTGCCTGTGTACTCCTGCTTATTATACTACCCGTGTCTGTGTACTCCTGCTTATTATACTACCCCTGTCTCTGTACTCATGCTTATTATACTACCCATGTCTGTGTACTCATGCTTATTATACTACCCGTGTCTGTGTACTCATGTTTATTATACTACCCGTGTCTGTGTACTCATGCTTATTATACTACCTGTGTCTGCATACTCTTGCTTATTATACTACCCGTGTCTGCGTACTCATGCTTATTATACTACCCATGTCTGCGTACTCATGCTTATTATACTACCCGTGTCTGTACTCATGCTTATTATACTACCCATGTCTGTGTATTCATGCTTATTATACTACCCGTGTCTGTGTACTCATGCTTATTATACTACCCGTGTCTGTGTACTCATGCTTATTATACTACCCGTGTCTGTGTACTCATGCTTATTATACTACCCGTGTCTGTGTACTCCTGCTTATTATACTACCTATGTCTGTGTACTCATGCTTATTATATCACCCGTGTCTGTGTACTCATGCTTATTATATCACCCGTGTCTGTGTACTCATGCTTATTATACTACCCGTGTCTGTGTACTCCTGCTTATTATACTACCCATGTCGGTGTACTCATGCTTATTATACTACCTGTGTCTGTGTACTTCTGCTTATTATACTACCTATGTCTGTGTACTCATGCTTATTATATCACCCGTGTCTGTGTACTCATGCTTATTATATCACCCGTGTCTGTGTACTCATGCTTATTATATTACCCGTGTCTGTGTACTCCTGCTTATTATACTACCTATGTCTGTGTACTCATGCTTATTATATCACCCGTGTCTGTGTACTCATGCTTATTATACTACCCATGTCTGTGTACTCATGCTTATTATACTTCCCATGTCTGTGTATTTATGCTTATTATACTACCCATGTCTGCGTACTCATGCTTATTATACTACCCATGTCTGTGTACTCATGCCTATTATACTACCCATGTCTGTGCACTCATGCTTATTATACTACCCTGTCTGTGTACTCATGCTTATTATACTACCCGTGTCTGTGTACTCATGCTTATTATACTACCTGTGTCTGTGTACTCATGCTTATTATACTACCCATGTCTGTGTACTCATGCTTATTATACTACCCATGTCTGTGTACTCATGTTTATTATACTACTCATGTCCATGTACTCATGCTTATTATACTAGCCATGTCTGTGTCAGGGCAATGACACCATCAGTAGCTGTAGAAGTGTGACTCTGCTGGATGCACAGAAACTAAGGTTCCACACATGTACAACATGTACATCTAATTTACCTGACCTTTTGCATCCCATGTCAGTTGTTATGAGACAGCCAGGTAACACCCACCCATACATACATGTGCACAGGTAATACCTGCTAACCATTTCTGTTCTCTGTCAGTATGGCACACTGTAATTACAGTCTTGCTGCTCAATCAGTCATGTCAACCTGTTAGGGCAGAACATCTGGAGGACACTGCACATATATGGTAGGCTATGGGCCACAATTAGTGACACTTTCTTCATATTGCTGTGACACACATATGTCATTTGGTAGTGCAGTAGCCTTTGCATTCACAGACATACCTTGGAGGATGTCTGACACTCATATGGCAGGCAGAGAGCAGAAAGGCTAGGTGTGTGGTAGTGAGGGTAAGAACTCTTAATGTTGTGAGTATGACTGGTATGGGGACAGAGCTAGCTGATATGCTGGACAGAAGAAAGGTGGATATATTGTGTGTGCTAGAGACCAGATGGAAGGAGTGTACAGCTATGTTTATCAGAGTTGGGTACAAATAGTTATATCATGGTGTGTATGGGAGAGGAACTGGTGTAGGGGTTAACCTGGAGGAACATTATGCCAAGAGTGTTTGTGGAGGTGTTAAGAGTGTCGGGTAGAGTGATGTTTCGGAGGCTGGGAGTTTGTTGTAATGATGACAGTTGTTAGTGCATATGCTCTGCTAATTGTGTGTGTGATAGATGAGACAGATGTACTTTGTTGTAGTTGGATGAAGTGGTGATAAGTGTACCCAAGGGTGAGAGAATGGTGATTGGAGCAGATTTCAATGGGCATGTTGGTAAAGGTGACAGAGGGGATGCAGAAGTGATGGGTAGGTATGGTGTTAAGCAAAGGAATGCAGAAGATGAGATGGTGGTAGAGTTTGCAGCAGAGGTTGGACAGGGGTGTGGTGAATACATAGTTTTACAATACCAAGGGGCATAGAGTGAGATACAAGAGTGGAGGAAGATGCACACAGGTGGATTTTCTCCTATGCAGGTGTGCCTGTTTGAAGGGGATTAGAAACTGTAAAGTGGTGACAGGGGAAAGTGTAGTTAGGCAGCATGGAAGGTTGGTCTGTGGGATGATGTTGGTAATCAAGAAGAGGAGGAGGAGTGTGAGGGGAGCACCATGGATCAAATGGTGGATACCAAGAAAAGATGATTGTGAGGTTAAGTTCAGGGAAAAGTTAAGACAGGCAGTGGGTGGCAGCAGTGAAGACTTAGCAAATATATGTGTAACTACATCTGAGCTAGTAAGGGAGATGAGTAGAACGGGGCTTGTGACATCTGCACAGAGGAAGGAGGACAAGGAGACCTGGTGGCGGCATGAGGAAGTACAGGGAAATACAGAGAAAGAGGTTGGCCAAGGAGAAAGAAGTGTGATTGTCAGACAGATGAAGAAAGTAGAAAGGTGTATAGGGAGATGGGGTGCATGGCAAAGAGAGTGGTGGCAAAGGCTGAGGATGGGGCATCTGAAGGGTTGTATGCAAGGTTGGAAACCAAGGATGGAGAACAGGACCTGTATCGATTGGCTTGAAAGAGGCATGTAGCTAGGAAGGATGTGCAGCAAATTAGGCTGATAAAAGATAATGGTGGAAGTGTAGTTGCAAGCGAGGTGACTGTGATGAGTAGGTGGCAACAGTACTTTGATGGGGTGTTGAATGAAGAGAATGAGAGAGAGAGAGAGAGAGAGAGAGATAAAAGGTTGGATGATGTGGGTATGATGAATCAGGACATGCAACAGATTATCAAGGGGGAAATAAGGATAGCTATGAAGAGGCTTAAGAATGGAAAGGCTATTGTTCCAGATGACATACCTGTGGAAGCATGGAGGTGTTTAGATGGCAGTGGTCTTTTTAACTGTATTGTTTACTGTAATCTTGGAAATTGAGAAGATGTGTGAGGAGTGGATAAAATGTGTTTGGGTACTGATTATGAAATTAAGGGTGGTGTGCAGAGCTGTAGTAACTACAGAGGGATAACACTGATCAATCACAACATGAGGTAATGGTAAAGGGTGGTGGAAGCTAGGTTAAGAAGGGTGGTGAGGATTACTGATTAGCAGCATGGTTTCATGCCAGATAGAGAAGTACAGATGGGATGTTTGCTCTGAGAGTGTGGATGGGAACATACAGAGAAGGTCAGAAGTAGCTGTGTTGTATCTTTGTGGACTTAGAGACAGCATATGACAGGATGCCTAGAGAGGAGTTGTGGTATTGTATGAGGTGGTCAAGAGTGGCGGAGGAATCCTTAAGAAAGATATAGGATATGCACAAGGCTAGTGTGACAGTGGTGAGTACTGCATTGGGAGTGACAGGTGCATTTAAGGTGGAGGTGGGAGTACATCAAGGATCAGCTATGAGCCCCTTCTTATTTGCAGTGGAGATGGACAGGTTGACAGGCATAATCAGACAGGAGTCCCCCTAGACTTTGCTGTTTGCAGATGACATTGTGGTCTGTAGTGAGAGTAGGGAACAGGTTGAGGAGACACTGGAGAGATGAAGGTATGGTCTAGAGCAGGAGGAATGATGGTCAGCAGGACTAAGATGGAATATATGTGTGTGAATGGGAGGAAGGATAGAGGAATGGTGAGGATGTAGGCAGTACAGTTTTCAAAGGTGGATAGGAGAATGGTGAGGATGTAGGCAGTACAGTTTTCAAAGGTGGATAGGTGTAAACACTTGGGAACAACAGTTCAGAGTAATGGCGAGTGTGGAGGAGAGGTGAAGGCAAGAGTACAGGCAGGATATGGGTGGTGGAGAAGAGTGTCAGGTGTAATTTGTGACAGACACGTACCATTGAGAGTGACAGGGAAGGTCTACAAGAGGGTAGTGAGACCAGCTATGTTATATGGGTTGGAGACATTGGAATTGAAAAAAAAGAGGCATGAGTCAGAGCTGGATGTAGCCGAGTTAATGATAGTATGATTTTCACTGGGTCTAGCCTAGCAGTGTCACAGTCAGTATTGTGCAACACACACTCCAGTAGTGGTCATATGTTAGCCATCCTTTCCTGGGGTGACTCAGGGCCCTGAGCTGTGTTCTGTGTCACTGCAGACAGACAACGATACTATGGCCATAGGTTTTGATCAGCAATATATCAGTTCAGCATGTGTTGTTGAGACATAATATTGTTTGAACTTCCTATTTTTCACGTTTACATACCCCGTACTACATTCCATTACATGTTTAATTGTTTGACATACTTGTGTTTTTTTCTTTTTCAGTTCAGTTGATATAATCCATCAGTTTCTGTATGTGTCTGTCTCTCTGTCTGTTTGTTTGTTTGTTTGTCTCTCTCTCTCTCTCTCTGAGACAGAAGTAGGATATAAATCTGTTTTGTATAGGCAGCAGCTTGCCTTTTGTAGGTAATGCTCATGAGCAGCTGATGGCCTGTGCACCAGTTGGAGTCCCTCACATGCTAATTGCATGTAGAACAGCTGTGGTATCATTCCCATACCTAATAGCATGTAAAAACACTCCTATAACTGAATACTTCATGTGGGCATTGTCCCTTTTCCTTGCCTGTGAGGATGACGTCATGTAGGTGAGTGACAAACAGCATCACAGAGGGTAGTTGGAAATACTTCTTGCAACAAACATTGTGGAGGCAGCCCAATTAACTGGGGGAAAATGTTCCAGACATAGGGACATAATGTAAGTATTGCTGTTATACAGTTGAAGTAATGTTAGTTTGATAGGGTTTGTGTGGATATGGCTGCTCTGTGTGCATTTAAGTCTGATAGTGTTATGTGATTGCCATAACTCTCAACTGTAGGGCTATCTGCAGACTGGCCAGAGTTTAGACTATTATATTTGGTGTGTTACTCACACATTTTTTTTGGCCTTGGAAATTCAGTGGCATACTCTGATTATTGCAGTCAGTAAATGGTAACATCAATGTATGTTTCTGACTTGATATCCCTCAGAACAGATATGTTACAACAACCCTGTTACACCAGCAAATTTCTCAGTTTATAACAGCAATACATCAATAATGACCCTGTGTTTGGGCCTCCCCCCCCCAAGTATGTCATGATTTGTCCAGATGTCATGCTGTAAGCGGTGAATAGGTATCATATATCATTATATAGTGACTTCATTCCTGATATCATCCCAGTGATGTATCAGACTGCCAGACATGTTATGTGTAGAAGGCCTTTTATATGAGGACAAAGCCTGGATGTTCTGTGGGACTCTATACAGTTGAGAGGACTGTGCATTTCTGGCAATTGTTGACAGACTGTCATGATTGTGTAGCAGTGTTATTGTGCATGTGTTATTTGGCCTGTGTAGGGAGAGGGGGTAGATGTAAGTGTTTTGGGTTCTTTTCTATCTGACTTTGCATGCTGCTACAGTTTCTGGTACTCTATCAGCTGTATATGTTTGTAGGGCAGACTGACACATGTCCCATACCACAGTCAGGCATCAGACTACACTGTGAATTGGGACAGTATATGTAGTGGTAGTGTGTGAGTGGCAAACATGCTGATGATTTTGTTCACACAGTCCATATACTCTACTGTTGATGTGGCTTATCAGTATGTCGATTTGAAAGTGGTGAGACTGGTTATGGGTATGCACTTTCACAGTGGTGTCTTTTTGTCAGTGCTGTTACATCCCTGTATTGCCTGATATATTTGCAATGACGTGTTTATTCTGGGTCTATATTATATTGTCAAAAGCCGGCAATATCGAATCTGATACTGTCGACAAGACAATAGCGAATGTTCAGAATATTGAACGTGTAAAGGGAAATCTCCGAAAGGGGAGATTTCCATTTACTTCAATGTAGTGTGGTCTTGGAATTGGTATATTTAAGTAGCAGGGAGTATGGGGGGTGCAGGGGCCTTGCCCCCTGCCAAAACCCTTTAGTTTTTCTTTTTTTTTTTTAATTATTTTTTAGGAACATTCGATGTTTTAATAGTTCGATCATTAAAGGTCGACCTTTAGTGATTTCGAGCTATTAAACATTCGATGTTCTAATATAGACCCGTGTATTCCTCCAGAGCAAAATTGGGTTAGTGTTGTGTCAGTCTGCCTGTAGTTTAGACAGTGCTTGATGGCATGCCTAGCAGCTCAGTGCAGTTTCCCTACTGTGATGTTATGTCCAGATATATATGAAATGTACTGTTGCCTGGCCCCCATATGTGTTGTGTATTTATGAGACATCAGTGGGATGATGTGAGGATTTACGTCAGTAAATAGTGGGGAGTAATGTGGTTTTGGACTTGGGCTATTCAAGTCAATATATGTTACAACAGACAGGAAGGTGTTACTGCATCAACTGTGTCACCTTATCTACTGCAGTATTTTGGATATGTTCCCAGTTTCATGGCTTTACCCCCCCCCCCCCCCGTTTGTCAGGCTTGATCCAGATTTGTTGCACTAAGGGGTTCTGAGCATACCTCTCGACTGGCCAGATTGTTTCAAACTGTCCAGGTGTATTGCTCCAATTTCTGGTCAGTTCCACAGAATCATTATATTCATTTCTGTGGTAAAACACTGTGAGGATCTGAGGATTTCTGACAGTAAATGATAACATACATCTGAACATGTATGCTGACACAAACCCTGTTACTGTAGCAACATTCTACATTTATAACTGCAGTAAGTACATTATGTCCCCGGTCTTGGCCCATTGTCCCCTCATTATTATAGCCTTTGTCTAGAATTCTTGCAATAAGAGGTGGAGAGGTTTTCTATATCTATATATATATATATATATATATATATATATATATATATATATATATATATATATATGTGTATATACATATACATATATATATATATATATATATATATATATATATATATACACATATATACACATACATATATATATATATATGTGTGTGTAGATATATATATATATATATATATATATATATATATATATATATATATATATATATATATATATATACACATACATATATATATATATATATATGCACACACATATTCCTTTTCTGATATCTATACATATATTTATATAACAATATACTGTATATGTATATATTCTATCTGTATTTGTTTTAAATGTATAACTCCATATATATGATGTATATACTTTTTTTATATTTATCTATTACCATACACATCTATATGTGTATATTTATATATACTACACATGACTGATTCCACAGTGTTTGTTCCCTACTATTATATACCTGTACTGAATGATATATATGAAAAAACAGCATTCATTACTGCAGCTCCAGTGTGTAGTGGTACATCATTCTGACTACAGTGTACAGGGTCCTGGGCCCAAGACTTGGCAGCATTGATTATTTTGCTTCTGGGCAGAATAGTGGCTGATAGAGACACAGTGATTAAGGCAGTTTTAAGCAGTTGTAAGTGAGTTTGTACGGGTTTGTGTTATGGTAAGCGATGCCAACACATGGTTTAATGGGAAACTGCTTAATCTTTGTAGGCATCACTTAACATCGCAAAAAATTGCTTACTGCCACTTACTGCTGCTTATTACTGCTTACTCCTGCTTACCCCTGTATAGAAAGTGATAAAAAGGGGACACAGAGGGAAAAACAATATGAAAGATAGCTAGTGATGTGCAGGACACATGTAGGGAAGGTCCATAGCTGTCCATTTCTGATACAGCCACAGCTGTGCATTTATACAGAATTTGGAGGTGAATTTGGACACACAAACTCCTGAGAGAGGGGTGAGTATAACAGTAATGTATTGTTAAGCCAATTAGACAAGATTACCTGTGACCAGTGGACATGTGTGTGAAATGGACAGCTATGTATGGGGCAACATTTTTTTGGGAACAGATTGCCCTTTTCTTTCTTTCTTTTTTTTTTTCAATAAGGAGAGAGTAGGATGTTTGGGAATTATAGTGGGTACATTTGGGGAGGAACATTATGTAGGAAGACAGAAAAGACAGATAAGACATCTGACAGGGGCAGTGTATGACACATGTGGGGGGTATACACCTTGGATGGGGAGGGTAGTTGGGAATCAGACACACATGAGCCCCCATACAGTTACAGTGGGACTGAGGTCCCCGCCCATGGGTAGTCATCACTACACCTTCACAGCCTCGAAGTTGGCTGTGCTGGGGGCTGTGCAGGAGGGTCAGACTGACCTTCAGGATGCACTAGCCAGCCCTCAAGTTGGCACAGCTTATCACCGTACTCTGAATGGAGGATGCTGCACACCAATCCCCAGAGCTGACTGTGGGTGACAGTCTCCTGTCCATGCCTGCTCTCGGGGGTGTGATCCCCATCCCCTGAGGCAGTTCCACACAAAGGTGGTACAGGACCAATGGAAGAGAAAGGCCTGGGTTAGGACCCAGACATGTTGGGGCCCAGTGCCATGGCCAGATGAAGTGGGACAGGTGAATCCACCGGGATCTGCCCTCCCAGATGTGCTATGGTGTTTCAGTTTAAAAAAATGGTAGTTAGTCAAGAACAACACATTTTAGGATTAGTTATAACAGCATGCATGGGTGTTCTGATTTACCCCATAAAACAGGATTGAAACAGTTACATAGCAAACAGAACACATGCAAATATGGAACCACAGTAGGAATTATAGCAGCATGCAAGTTGCATTGATAGCAACAGGCCACCAATGATAGTATTTGAACAGGGAACATTAACATTCAAACAGTTCAATATTTGTATAATAACAGGGCGCATGTCCCAACAGTAGATTTTGAGATGAACATGCCCATTTAATGTGTATGAAGTATTGGTGCAGATAGGGTGGGGGGGAGGTCAATTAACAACTGTCTAGGCTTCAATTTTCAACAACTGTACAGATCATTACTCTACTCATTACTGTCCATGACTGACCTCACTGTATAGCTACCTATACCCTGGGGATGGACAGTGGGATTGTTGTACATGGTGTATTGATTAAGCCTTCTTACAGCTAATATACACATTTCCTTACCTGGCAGACCTGCTGAAGAAATATGTTAACACTACCTCACTGTTTCTACACATATTCATATCTTCACAGTTACATATGTGACACTGACAGGAGTGCCTAGCACTCATGCTTGGAGTGTGTGGTACTGACATACTCCACTGCAGTTTCTATCTGCCTTCCTGGTTATTATCAGCAGTGACCATTAGCCTTGACAACATGACATTTGAGGGACATGTATCGGAACAAAGTGCTTGGTGTATGTACATATCTTGCTGTCATTTGCAGCCTTGGGGTTGGGCAGTGGATATATTGAACACAAATTGTGTTGGTAAAGCCTTCTTACAGCTATTACAAACATTTCAATACCTTGTAGACCTGTGGAGGTAATTTATGTTAATACTACCTAAATGTTTATACAAATATTCACATATTCTTGTTTGACAATATGCATTTAGTGTACTGCCACTGCCAGGATTCGAACTATGCCTGTTTGTGCAAAAAGGTAAACCACAGCTGTGTTTTGTCAGAATGAGCTGCTAAGAGACTACTAACTGATGCTTGACTTTTATCTCCCTAGTCCTCTCTGGTTTGCACAATCTGACATTGTAGTTAGATAATTACCCTAGGTAATGACAACTGTACTGCAATTTTCAGACAACAGATATGTGTTAGGTTTTCAGTAGTAGTTGCATGAAACAGTTATTTTCTACCAGAAACACATAAGTATGCAGAACTTTTAGACATTTATATTTGTACCACAACCTGGCAAAGTAAACACAACAGTCTTTGTTTTTTTATTTTTATTCAATGTTACAGAAACCTTTATTCACCTGATGACAGTCCTTTATTCATTGCGCACAGTATACATTTTACCTACTAGTTGTTTTCAATCTACTACTTTCTATTTATTTCCCATGAGTAATGCAAACTAGATATTTACTCACCAGCCTCCCAGTTCAGCCTTAGCAGCCTACTGGCATGTGTGTCAATATTTGCAGCACTCTCATCTGCCGCTGTACAGAAGATAAATAAACATTTATGCATACCTATTGATTACATACTCAGGCTGAACTTTGCAGAGCACTAATTGATATGGATATTTACACACTTCAGGGACATTCTGTGCTTGTGCATCTTGGATCCACTAGTCCAAGAGATCCCTCTTCCTACACTTTGGGCCAGCGTAATGGTGCTGGACCTGCTCACCAGTCTGAGGGATACCAGTAGCACTGGGGAGGTCATGTGCGAGACAGTCCCAGGCCTCTGCTTTTTATTTGGAGCCCTGGTACTGGTGTACAAGGAGTCCAACCATGACCCTGGACTTCTGAATGCCCAAATGCTGCCCCCAAATGTGCACACCCTTACCAACACCAGCCATAGTGGCTGCAGTTATCAGCTACAACTGGTTATGGGCATTCAAATTTAAGCAATGCTTACAATGGCTAAGCATAGCTGAGCACAATTTAGCATTGTTCAGCTTTCATTTTATGGACTACCAGGATTGTGGGGTTGAGTCCTTGTTAATGACATCTTATGGTGTATGTTTCCCTTCCATAACATCTCCCTATGTGTTTTCACTACATTATATTCTTTTGTGGCTATACTGTATAGAACACTTGTGTTTATATGGGGGTTTCAAATCTGTACTACACTGACACCTCACATTTGGACCTGCTACACCACCCTGGTTAACAAATATATATTATTCAGTAACTATTTATAATAAAAGATACTTTTCATGCTGTTTTCCCATAAAAAAAGGAATGGATTGCATTGGGGCTTGAACCATGAATGACTGCATGCTAAGCAAAAGCTCAAATGACTATGCTATTTCACTTTGACAATTTTGGCTGTATATTTCTATTTAGCTCCTTCGGATGTTTAAGCTATGCTATACACAGCTGTGTGGCACTCACACCCACACAGCTACACTTAAACTTTAGTGGGGACAGGGAAAAATATATTTGTTTTACTTTTTCTTAGTTTAGGGATGTGCACATAGCTAACAGGCATTCCTCTCCACCTCTTACAGCATACAATCTAGACAAAGCCTAACATGATGTGGGGCAAAGAGGACATATTTTAAATATTACTCTTACAAACTTAGGAAGTTGATGAATAATAGGTTTTGCATTAGCATGACTTACTTGAAGGATGTGGAGTCTTACACTCAAATTTTTGTCATTATTTAATGACTTCAAGCCTCAGCTCTTTGCCAGGACAGTAGGAGGAATGCACCTGATATGTAAGGCACAAATCTGAGCATTCCCCTGATATCTGTTCAGTTGGGGGTTTTCTAACAGTGTCCACGAACATTGTTTTTGTTTTCAAAGTGCTGTATGGCACATCCTGAGTGCAGGTGGCATGTTTACTGTGCAAGCAATGGTCGGACATGCCCTTGCACTCATTCAAGGATCATACCCATGCAGGTTATGCAGCAGCGTGCCTTCATGAATATGCAAGGCATACTGCTGTGCTGCACAGGCATGATTTGCTCCGTGCAGGAATAGCACTATTCCTGCATGGAGTTTAATAAGTTCTGGGGACAATGTATCCATGTACATGGCCATGGTCCCCCCTCAGCAGTGTACCATGCATATTAATGATAGTACACTGCTGAGGGAGAGGGGAGGAACACAGATATTGAATCAGTGTTGTCTGTGTTTTTTTTTTAAATGCATGTTTGCATGGTGCGAAGCACAGGAATGCCAAGCTGTACTCACATGTAGACAGCTGACACTTGCCAGACATCTAAAAATAGAAACTGGATGTAATTAATAAGCATAATGACATTCATTTTACATTTTTTTTGTTTTTTTCTTTATTTGGCATTTGTGCGGCATGGCGTGGAGCACAGCTAAGCTGACCGGAGCTCATACATACATCATCAACACCCGACACACATCTAAAAATAGAAACCAGATGTAACTCATTATTTATTTATTGGTGTGTTTAAGTGTTTATGTGGCATGCCACAGTGCTTAGCACTGCTAACAGGTAGCTCAGTGGTATATGTGAAGGTATACCAGAGTTCGTAATATCCACATAGCTAAATGGGTACAGTTGCGACTATATGTGTAGTAGATCAAGGGTTTGAATACATGGAAGTCAAACTTGCCTGTATTTTTGTTGCATGCGTTATGGACACAGTTTTAAAATATGGCTTTGCTGGGCTCTGTGTAACTGTGCTCAAACCTGTTAAGCACTGCATAAACATGGTAATGGCTGCCAATGTTTGCAGGTGCTTAGCTTTGCTAAAACCACAATTTTGCATGTTTGTGTCCATGCTGCTAAGCAACACAGCACTTTTTTGAATGTTGCTCAATGATATGTAAGGGTGGAAAAACAGCCTATATTAAGCACACCAGGTGGGAATTCTGCAGAATCCATTGGAGTTCAATTATATGTCTATATGGCTGGTGGTGTTGGATAAGGTGTGCACTTTTGGGTGCAGCGGTTGTGCATTTAGGAGTCTAGGGTCATGGTTAGGCACCTTGTCAAAAAACATGAAGACAGGCTGCTGCAGGGTGGTTTCCAGGGCTCAGAGTGTAAGACACAGACCTGGGATGGGTTTGTCAGTGAACTCTGTAGCTCATTCTGTTAAATTTCTTGTATACAGTGCATTTTTCCACACACAGTCCTGGGTTCAAATCTGGTGCTATGTAGCATTACATTTTCAGTACATGAAATAAAACTGTGTAATCCTAGTATGGCTGTATCTCTTGCATGCCTGTACTGTGCTGCTGCAGTCAATTATTAAATTATTAGCAGATGTCCCCTGCTGTCACAGCTAGTGGGTTCTACCCCAGGCCTTCCAACTAAGCTAAGGTGGCTGTGTAGTTTAATTATTGTACATAAACATGCCTCTCAGGTGTCATGACTTCTTGTAATCAAATTAAAACTGACTAATCCGTCTATCACATGTTTACCAGATAAATTATTACCTGGAATGCAATGTACTACCAAATCCATTTACAGAACACCCTGATAGTTATATAAGTCCATATTATGTGAAACTGTTCTGAGTAGTTCTGTACCTGCATTTGTTAGCGCATGGCCCTTATTGTCCCATGCTATCAGCTTGAGAGGTATATATATGTTACGTCAGCTATAGGAGAACTGTAGTCACTGTAATCAGAACTGCCAGTACACACCTGTATAAGTATGTATGACCAGTGTTGTCAGGGATATCATCTGCAATGTCACTAATGGAATGTTTTCCTCTCTCTCTCTCTCCCCACCCCTTATCTTCATTTATTCATTATTGTAATGTATTATTATAATTTAATATTACCAAAATTTGTTAAACTAACTATATTTTAGAAAATGTGGTTGAGTATTGTTATGTTTTATTATGAATCAATATTAACATATTGTGCTAAACTAACTGTTTTGTTGGCCATATGGTTTACTTCACACTGGCATGCTGTTACCATACTGACTGTTATGTTGCATTATGTTTATTGCACATAATATACATTAATATGTATTTGGATTAATACATACAGTAAGATGTTCCATTCTGTTACTACTAACAATGGTTTGGTTGTTGATAACCATAACTTATTGTTTTACCTCATTTACCACAGCACATCATGGAATGTTTGTTCCAGTTGATCCCTCTACCTTTCCTCAACTGGCCATGGCATCTGGTCTCAGCACATCTGGGACCCAGACTGGTGGTGCTCTCTCTGCTGCCCTTGCACTACCTGCTGTGTTAGGTAGTACCACCCTAGGGGAAGGGGCCCATTCCCCCTCTGGGAGCTGTGGCAGAGGGAGAGTAGTTACCTGGGATGAGCTACTGGCCCCGGTGCACAGAATAATTCACCATGGCTATGATCACTGCTTGTGCTGGATTGAGGGCATGCTGGCCATCCTAGTGGGGCAGCATTACCCTGGTGCCAAGCCTCCAGTACAGCCACCCTTGGGGCAGTGAAGGAGCAGTGCTGACAGTCCCATGGGTGGGGATATGAGTTGCACTGCTTCTGTCTGGAGGCACATGGGACTCAGATTCCACTACACCATCCCTATCACAGGTGTTCACCCATTCATGTGTCACGCACCACCCCTGTCTGCTGTCTTGTCTGTCTTGTCTGCAAATGCATCCTCACCTACCCAGCTTACCTTCCCCACACATACCTGTGCCTCTTCCCCATCATTCCACTCTCTCCTTTTTAAAAAAAAAATGGGCACCTGTCCCAAAAAATATATATTGTGCCATACATAGCTCTATATTTCACACACGTGTCCACTGGACACACGTAATTTGGTCCAATTCGCTTGACAATACAGTTATGTTGTCCTCATTCCCCTTTCTGGGGTTTTAGAATCCAACTTCATCTACAAATCTGTCAAAGCGCATATCTGTGCAAGAAATGGATAGCTATGGTTCTTTCTTACACCCTTCCTGCACATCGTTCCCTGCCTTTCAATATGTTTTTCCCCCTGCTGTCCCCCATTTCACCACTTTCCTAGCTCCCGTTTTTTTTTCTTTTCTTTATATTTTTTTAGCGCAGAGCTGGGTAGCTCACTGTGTCATCCAGCTACACTAAGCTCAGCTAAATACAGATAGAATGAACATAAGTGTTTCTAACATTGTAAGTCACATGTACAAAATAATCACCTCTGCCATGTTTCAAACCAGAGCCATTACACCTGCAAGGCACTGCATTATGCCACCACACCACACAACTCTCACTTAAAACAGGTGGTTTAAATAAACATAATAATTGGAAATTATAGTCATTAGGCATGTTTCAGTGGAGCTGCTCACTGTGCCATACCGCGCAAACTGGAATAAAAATTAATGGAAAAAATGAGAGTATACCTTGGATTCTGGTGCAATAGTAAATCACTAGACAGCCAAAGACATGATAATGGATGTATCTGGGATTCTGGTAGCAGGTAAATGTGCTCTTTTATCAGCAACATGTAGAAAGCCACCTGCAAAGGCATTAATGGCAAAATACATATTCAACTGGGACTCTGGTGCAGAAATACATCCACATAAAGCCATGCACATACTGATGGATGTAGCAAATGTTTGTCACAGCCTGTATGTGTGCACATATATCTTGCAAATACAACTAGTGCAGCAATGACCCAGTAGTGCAGTTTGTTAAATGAGTTACATGAAGTGCATTTTGTCACACACAGTCCTGGGTTCAAATCCATTGTTGTGCTGCATTTCAATTACATTATTCTGAAGGCAGAAAGTAATGGATCACTAATACACTCTTTAGCCACACAAAGCATTGCAAATTAAATAACTGCTTTTCAGTGCATCAAGTCTCAGGCCTGCAGGTAGGGGAACACTTCACATATCCGTATAACAGTACTATATATTGCCTAGTACTCTGTTATTGACACAGTTGCCTAACATATGTACATTAAACACATGCCTTAATTGGACTGTAAATGGTACCCTCACCCTGGTACAAGGCTGACACAGATAGACCTACAGATTGCTGTCTTCCAAAGTGTTCACACCATCTGCCTATGTCTATTACCTGCAGCAGCATATCCAGCCTGTAGTACACACAGCTCTATGTAAAGGTTTCTGCTACAAGCCTACCCTCTGTGATGATGTAGTCTCATCCCCCCAGTTATGTCTATCTCAACAGATAAAAAAGGGGCCATGTCTGCATGAAGGACTTGTATATTGTACAGTGTTTGCATGATTGGTTTAGAGGTAATCACCTACTGATGAGGAGTATGTTTAAAAGGCAAGTAGCAGGCTATGGGGAGCCATTCTGTATGAGAGCTTACTTGCACAGAGCATGTCTTTGCAAAACATTACTAGTAGCACATTTCAACAAAAGAGTACTGCACTCTACCAGGTATGTAACTGTTTTTTTTTGTGTATAACATGATGCAGATAGGATGATACAGATATGGGGACTAGGGATTACAGCAGTAAGCCTGTCTTACACCTGTGGTAATGACATGTAATTGATATCCTGCTGTGTTACACCTACAGCAGACGTAAAATACTCTAAGGTTGCATTGTCTTTTGTCAGCGTGGCACACTGCTGTTGGACTGTCCCTTCAATAGTGGTTGTAATAACATACTGCTATTTGTCTAGCACTGTCTTATAACATATTATTGGGTGGTTGGTCTTACTGGACATACCACCATAGACTGGAGTGTTGAGTTTATGATCATACAGCAGACATTCTTATGGCACACAGGAGAATACCTCACTATTGATACTATCTTGGTTGGATCCACACACACACTGTATGTTGTCACACTGTGAGGTATGACATGTATGAGAAAGCAGTGGATAGTGCCAGCCATTTTGCCCTTGCTGTATCTATACATATGTATCTGATCCTGTAATGCGTTCCCCTTGTGTTGTCTTTCAGGAATTATGTACCACAGATGACACCCACCCTTCTCGGATGTGGAGAATGAGATAATCTTGCAAGGGCTAAGGCAGCATCATTACATCCTGCTATCTAGGGAGAGACATAATAGGGAACAGTGAGTCACATTATGGTCAGACCTTGTCCATGATGTTAATGCCATGGGCCAGCAGGGCAGGACCTATGAGCAGGTCTGACACCAGGCAACTGATATGATTAATGCTGCACATCAATGGGGAGCAGATATAGCCAGGGATTCTGCTGTCACCGGTGAAGGGCCTGCAGTGGAACAACAACTCTCGGCCACTGAGGAATTAATTGCATACCTAGGCACACGTGCCAGCTTCCAGGCATCCATCGCACCATACATCGTGGAGGTGGGTGTCACAGTTTCCACAGCTGAGGAGCTTGAAGGTAAGCTTACTCTAATCAGCATTGTACTACTGTAACAGCCAGTGTGTCAGGCTGTAGATAATGTTATGTGGAGGACAGGTCTTTGTTCTTTGGGGGGGGTGTAATCTCAGGTATACACTTATATGCAGATTGAGACCAATACAACAAGTAACGCAGTAGCTACTGTAAATGTGAGCTATATGAACATATTACCTTGTTGTGCATCAACATGCAGTGGTACTAACATTACCCTACCCTCAGCTTTTCACAGGTCCATCAGGTATTGCCCAAGGCCATGGTTCTGCCCCTGTTAAGTATGACACTTGTTTGGTTAAGGAACAATTATAGTCTAGTATCGTTAAGGCCCATAATAATGCCATATGTATACATAATTATGTGTGTAAACAGTGTAGGATGTTTTTAAATGCCATTCTGGAAGAGGTACCTAAGGTTTCGAGAAGGGGTAGTCACAGGAGTGTAGCTCAACAAACAGTTACACTTTGGCAGTTCCAGGTAAAAGCAGATAAAGCTCCTGGTTTAAATGAGGCAAGGAATCTTAAATACCCTTTAAAATACTACAGATTGAAGGCAAATACATTAGGCGGTGAAATGTGTTTTTCCATATAATTGTGAAGATAGTTGTACTGGGTTTTATATGCTGTGTTTTCAATTATTGTGCCATACTGAGTAAGTAAAAGGTAAATATTATTTGTCCTATTTCACTTGATTTACTTCAAGTGATGGTTATAAAGGTCCTGAGCTGAATTTGAATTGTGTTCCAAGGTAGTGCTTTGTGGACAAAGGTGGAGAAGGAAGTTGTTGTTTGACCGCTAATCCAGTTGTGGGTCTTCCTTGTTACGAGTCTTGGATGCTTTTCATACACAATAGTGCAGGTATTGGTGTACTGCTTTTTTCCATTCTTATTGCAGATGACCATGGGGGTTGGAGTCTGTCCCCTACACAACCTGATGTCAGTGTCTCCTCAGAGACTGATAATGATGATGGCCACAGTAAGGCACAGGTGGGGGTGTTGGGGGCTGCATCTGCCCCAGAGGTAGACATCATTCTTCTGCCCCCATTGTCTCCACACACAGTCTGTATGGCCATGCGTACCTCATCTCCGGAGGCCACAGATATTGGACAGTCAGAGGGTGGAGACATTGAACAGAAAAGTGTGGCAACTATGGCTCCAGTGAGTGTAGACATTAGCCATAGCCAGAGAGCTGTTGAAGTCCTTCACAGGCAGATTGACAGGGGTGCTTGTAGGAGGCCTGCTGTCTGTCCACCACCTGTTGCAGGTGTCACATCAGAGGTCACGCAGCGCATGTTTCTGGCTATCATGGGGGTACAGGCATATTCTGAAGGGAACACCACGTGTATGCTAGGGTTATGGATGCCACACAGTCTGACATCCGTGACAGCCTCCACCACATTGGGGATACCCTGGATCAGTTAATTGATGTAGTGGATAGACAGTGGGCTGAGACAGTGTCTGTCTTAGACTGCACATTGTCTGTGCTGGAATGTGTGGTTGGAGTTGAGCATTGGACCCATGAACACAGGTCAGCAATACCATTTGCTTAGAGTCCACGTGACCATGAACACTCAGACTCCCGTAATGGCAGTACATCCAGCACTACAGAGGGGAGTGTGCTGTCCATACAATGATGTGGCAGGGCATGGGCTTGTGGTCCTGGGTGGTCCAGTGGGGGACACGGTCCCAGTAGACAGCAGTCACCATCAGGTACTAGCACCACTTCTGACCTTGGGCATGAAGGTGCCAGTGCAACTCCTAGCAGAGCCAGTTCTCATGTTCAGGAGTGGAGGCAGTGTAGTGTCAGTTGTACAATGTACAATTATACAATGCTCTACAATTTAACTAGGTGCTACAATAACATTGCCAGATTTGCCACAGGATCAGCTTATAGAACCCATCACTGCCTTAACCTTCAATTGTTAGACTGGCTTGAACTACCCTATCAACTGCAATATAACCAACTAATAGTTGTCCACAAAATCCTCTACCAACCAGACAGTACACCCATACTGAAAAATATTACTACCCCCCTACAGTAGTCTAAAATCCCTTCATTCTTCCAAAAATTGCTAGTGCAAACTGTTAAAACCAACAATTCAGCTGGTGAATCACTATTCTCCAACTCTGCTGGTAAAAACTGGAACCTACTTCCTGCTGAACTCACCACTGACCCCTCCTTATCCCAATTAAAAAAAATCCCTTAGGAAATACATAAAAATGCAGTGGCTTTGTCCCTGTACAAAACCTGACTAACCCCCACTCAAACATAATTCATAAATGAGAACCTCATTACAGGAATAAAACTCTGACT
The DNA here is from genome assembly GCF_019279795.1 of Protopterus annectens. Classification (NCBI taxonomy): domain Eukaryota; kingdom Metazoa; phylum Chordata; order Ceratodontiformes; family Protopteridae; genus Protopterus; species Protopterus annectens. Next base: position 127,930,639 of record NC_056746.1, on the reverse strand, counting down.
TTCTAACTGTTTAAAATTCTGTGTATCACCCACCTACTGGAAAGATTTAAAGTTAACACTACACCATGTATGACAGCCACCTTTAATATATGTGTTTTCCTTTTTCAGATGAAATCTTTAACTATTTCTTTCTCAGCTACTTGCTTCCAACCTTTGCTGTGTGTATGTGAGAAAAACATGTACCTGTGTGTACATATCATTAAACAAATCTCAGTTTTGTGATAACTCGCTGTAATAATTTCACTGTATTTACACTTGGTATTGTACATTTGGAGCTTTTCTCCCCGGGCCTCTGCTGAAAATGGACCTGTATCCAGTCGGACTTTCCCAGATAACAAATGTAAAATAAATAAATAAATGTACCGTCCAAAGCTGCCCAACATACACGTGTGTAAGGTTAGCAATGAGCTTGACTGTGTACATGCACACACTCACACACCACTATCAAATGCAGGTCACCTACAGACACACACTGTACCTCTCCATGGTTCATCTTACATGCTCCCCCTGACTCACACACATGCTGTCTACCATTTGGGCCAGACAAGGCCTCCTGCATCTCCACACAACACCCTGTGCAATTGATGATACCTGTGCCACATCCCTGTCATCCTTGACATTGATGCAGGGAAATGAAGCTATGGGTCTGATACACAGGGGGACTATATTACTTAAAATGTACTTGTGTAATGCAGTGTTGGTTCACCATGCCACTTTTAGTGGTTAATGAGAGATACTGTGTGCTGGCATTTGTCACATGTTTGCCACATACATTTGTGTACCTTATGTGAACCTTATGTTTTATGTTATTGAACTGGATGTATAGTTACACAATGACAGGTGTGTCATGGGGCTGTTTATGTTTCTGTTATAGGAGTCTGTTGGGATAACTTATGGATACACAGCAGAAATAAAGCAGCACTGGATGGCATGTCAACACAGTCGACATATGTTGCCAGTAAGGTACAGCATTATAACTGCATGGCTCTATAGGTTCATATATGTATAACAGGCTAACAAGGACAATGTTGGCATTCAGCATACTCATGCATCCCCAAGCTATAAGAAGATCTGCTACCCTTCATAAGTGCCACTAAGGTTTTGATGGAGATGATGCATCTACCTATATCCTGTGTTCAGTACCAACAGTTGCCCGACAGCAGTTATGCTTGTTGTGTTCTGCATCCCAGTGTGTAACCTGCACATATGTGTCACAGCAGATGTGTGCATGACATGCATGGGGGCCCTGTTTCATGGAGGTTTTACAGCCTGTGATATATACCTGTTTCACCAGCATTTACTATGCATGCCACACTGTTGTTGGTTTGTAGCATATGTGATGTGTTAGTCCTGTCATGGATGCACAGGGGGTGCACAGTGGGAATTGACACCTTCCTGTATGCAGCCATACACATCCCCTTTGAAGCATTTCATAGACAGACTACACAAGAACAGTCCAGACATGGACTCCATAGGACATGTTCTCTACAATGTGTATTGGTATACCTTGGAACCTGTGTGGCTGCTAGACTTGTACAATATGCTTGTGTAGTGACATGGTAAGGGCAGCATTGCACACAATGATAGCTGTGATGACTGCCACATTCAGTATACCAGTGCCAGTCTGGGATGTACTTCCCAAACCTGTCTGCATTGGTTGCACAACAGTGAGTGCATCCACATGTTTCTGACCAGTGACAGTAGAAGGCTACAGTACTCTCTGTGTTCAACTGATACATCCCATGGTTCCATAACATGTTGTAAAATGCTCTAACAGGCTCACACAAACATGTGGCTACATTAAATCTAGCACCACTTCCAATCAATGTGTACAGGACACACCAAGGCACACACGTAGTGCAGGTTGGCTGTATGTATGTCTGCACACTTACCTATGTAATGGTATATAATACAGATCACAGTACGTGATGCACACAACACACCTCATGTCTGCTAGTACTATTATTTTAGGACATATCATGCTTAATGACATACGCAGGCCTTGTTGTGGTCAGTCCTTTGGGGGCCACATCACCCGCTACAAATAAAACACTGCAAAACTCTACATATGTCTAGGCTACCAATATTATGTCATATGGATATATACATACGCGCCAAGTAGGCTGGAGTGAGATTAAGACCCCTACTTATTTAGTGTTATACACCATAGATTACTGTGCTGATCGCATGCACCACAGTTTACATCTGATATTCCACTATCAGCTGTTATTCATAAGGTGGCTGACATCAGGCCTTGCAGAAGAGGGTAGTATGGAAACCAGCAGCAAGTTAAGGGCCAAAAAGTGCATTGAATAGCCCTCAAAGGCATGTTCATTCATTTATATGAAGATGCACACACTCTAACATAGTCACTCACCAAGTGAACTGGAGTGAGATTAGAACCCCTACACAGCTAGTTTTATACACTACAGATCACGGTAATTATCTCATGCACCACAGCTTACATCTGGAAGTGCACTTTCAGTTGGTAGTCTTAAGGTGGCTGACATCATCAGGCCTTGTAGAAGAGGGCAGTATGGAAGCCAGCAGCAAGTTACAGGGCCAAAAAGTGCATAACCATTGCAGATAGTCCATGAGAGCATGTCCATTTATTTGCAGGAAGATACACACACACACACACACACACACACACACACACACACACACACACACACACACACACACACACACACACACACTCTGACACAGTCAGACACCAAGGGGGTTGGAGTGAGATTAGAACCTCTACCTAGCTAGTCTTATAAACTATAGGTCACAGTACTTATTTCATGTGCCACACATTAAGTCTGTTCCATGTGTGATTGCAAGCACAGTTCTTCTGCATTGCACAAACTAGGCCTGTTTTGACCAGCATCTGTGGCCTGCAGTGTGATATTGCTTCATATTGTTATTTGCATCTAGTATCCTAGCAGTGGGATAACTGTAATTATCCTAGCCATGTGTATACAGTTACCAGTATGGCCATATGTGGCTGCTTGCAATTACATAGGGATACCTGTGTGCAGGGATAAGTTGCCCTGTCCATACATGCATTGACAACATTGTACATTACAGCACCTGCTCACCTGTATCTATTTACATGGTAACATCCAGCAGGCACACCGGGGTCTAAGTGTAAGTAGAATTTGTACTGTTGCACCTTTAGCTTGGATCCATTGAGCAACAGGATGGCTATATGACACTACAGATTTACTCACCATTATTATGGTATGTTTGACAATACAGACATCCACACACATATTTCTGTGTACAACAGGGATGTATATATATATAACTATAGCTGTATATGTGTTATGTAGATATATGGGGGGGAGTTGTATGTATCATTTTAATATATATATATATATATATATATATATATGTACATACCTATTTGACACTGCATAGTGATAGATATACTATGCATGTGAGAAGAAATAGTGACAGGCGGATATGTATATATGTATCTGTATGTATAGACATTTATACATAACAGGTCATTTTGCTGAAGGGGCAACAAAATTGCACTAATTTTAACTAAGTGGATGGGCATGCCCAGTGGGACTGCCAGAACAAATACAGTGACTCCAGTCCACACCTACCTGTACTCCAGTCCAGGATTTTGAATGTTACAGACATTAACATCTGCCCCTGTTTTTGCAGCACTGCACTTCACTCAAACTGTCCACAGCATTCCCCAGCTGTGTGCTGTACTTAATCTGTGACTGCAATTGGTAATGTTACACCACCCACAGACTGACAGTCTGCATACATCTCAACTGTCCTGATTTCCACAGAATGTCTAGAGTTTTGCCTCACATGTTTGATCTGTTCCTCATACATTTATGGTTTTCTGGTGAAGTATTGAATATTGACATCACTACATTATACTACCTGCAGACAAACATTTGCGTTTCAGATGTTATATCCTTCAGAACATATGTACTAATAAAACACCATTACTGTCAGTGACTTTCTAAATTTATCGGGACAATATTTGAAATCTGTCCCTATGTTTGGGCCGTTGCCCCCCCCCCCCCCAGTTGTACTAGCTTTGTCCAGATCTCCTGCAGTAAGAGGTGACAGTCTGTGAAAACACCAACATAGTACTACCTCACATGCAAAAGATGTGAGTAATTCCAGATTAGAACCATCAACACCATCACCCATATCAGCTTCCCTAGTCCACTGAGCCAAACAGGTAGTCAGACAGAGAGGAGTCATCACACAATCAACAGCATAAATATGTACATTGTTATCCTGTGTGAGGAGAAACATACAATGGTGTGAGCAATATCTATGTTACATTCCTGAGATGCCTGGTCCACTGATATACCTTAGGTAATTTTCTCTTAAAACAGTTGTATGGGTCCACTCCTATGTTGGGGGTGGGGGAACAATAGAACATGATCAGCTGGGGTAGACAGTTGTCCAAATATCATGTGAGCCCACTGTTTAACATCCCCCTTGCCTGATGTCGTGAATATTCCAACCATGAGGCCTAGTGACTATTAAGGAACACATACTATCAGACTGGGTATCTGTAGTCCCATGTGGATGTTACATCTGTCCAATTAGCCCACTATATTTCCTTGCATAACAGAAGCAGATCCACACATATGCTTTATTATAGTAATCCTTACAATTAGTGTGTAGCTTAGAAACTTACCTTGTGAATGCCGCAATTGAGAGATCTGTAGTTCAGGGTGGACTCTGTGCGATGCAAGCAGTATGCAACCAATACATGGATAGGTACATAGGTACAAGTTGTGTGGGTTGCCTGGCATTGACATGTTTACTATTTGCATGTAAGTAGGAGTAAGGTGCCAGTCCTAGGGCCTTAGGTTGTCAGTGAATGTGCTATGCATTGTCTCTTAGCCAATGCCAGGGCATACTGGGCACACCTACGTCTACCTACAGGGACATCACCAGGGGGGCCTTCTCCTCCGAGCCCCCTTGTGAGTGTGGCTGTAGTGACCTAGGCACTGGTGGGGGGCTGTGCATCCCTTCCCTTTGCTGATCTTTCTGCAGCTCTTTCTGCAGGATCTTATTGTGTAGCATGGCACATACTGTGAGCATATATGCACATGTGGCTAGCAAGTACTGCAGGGCTCCACCAGATATATTGAGACACCAGAACTGTGATTTCAGCAGCCCAAACCCACACTCTATGATGTTCCTAGTTTGTGTGTGACCCTCATTATGGCATTCTTCCATGGGTGTATGTGCATTTCTGATGGGTGTCGTCATCCAGGGTTCCAGGGCATAGCCAGCATCCCCCAATAAATGGCCGTGTGGGATGTCCCCCCTAGCAACCATCTGGTACAGCTGTGATGCATGCCAGATATGGGAGTTGTGATAACTGCCAAGGCTGCCAGCACACACATTCATGACAATGCCCAGGGCTTTGCACATGACCTGACAGTTGATGGAGTGGTACCCCTTGTGGTTGATGTAGTTTCTACACTGCTCAATGGCTGGTGCCTTGATGTGTACACCAATGCAATCTGTGGCACTCAGTACATCCAGGTAGAAGTGTTGCATATTGCTGGCCCTCACCTTAGGAGTGAGGAGAAAATAAATGTTCTCACTAGCATGTGGTAGCATGGCATCCAGGAATTGATGGAGTATCCTGGATGCTGATGCCTGTGGGGCCCCTATCATATACCCAGTTGGTCTTTGGAAGGTACCTGTGGCTATTATCCTAAGGGCTACACTTACCTTTGTTTCCATTAGGATTTCTGTTGGCTCTGGATCTGAGCTGAGGGTGTCAGAGGTCAGTGAGTTCTTGTATTATGTCCCTGTCTACCCTGTATTGCTCTGCAATCTCCAGCTCATATAGCTCCTGCAAGGTTACCCTGGGCCTGAACACTCTTCTCCTTCACTGCCTAAGCCTATTGTCAGCAGTACCAGCAGCAGTACTGACTTTGGCATCTAGCACATACAGATGTAGCAGACCTGCAGCCCCTCTCGCATTCTTTCACTTTAAATTATCAAGTCTGTACTCTAATGGTGCAGAGTATGGGTGAAAAATCAGAATGTAGGGTGTATGCATACTTTATAGTACTCTACTGTAGGTGCTGACAACATGTGGATATAAGTGCCATGAAGGTAAACAAAGCTCAGCAGTCACTGTACACACCCCCTGAAAGGTCACTCTCAGCACGGCGGCGCACCATGCAAACACACGGAAAAACATGCCACAAAGGTAAATAAAGCTTAGCAGCCAGTGTACACACCTCCCTGCTGATCAAAGCAGCACACTACACAAACAGCTCAGCTGACCTCTAATTAGCTTACAAGTCCTCAGACACATCCTGTCTTGATGTCAGCTACCTCTTCTGTGGACACCAACACAGTTCTATGCCTACATGGGAGGGATATGTGGACCCAGATACCCATTTGTGCTATTCAGTAACCCCCACCTCATTTGCATAGGGATCTGTGCATACAACTGAAAACTACATGGTTCCAGGCCCTGTCTTGTTAGCAACAGCACCATTCCACCATTATAGCTACTACACACAGTGTCCTATAATACATTTCTGTCACATACTATTAAAAGTGTTGTTGCACTTTTTTTTTTTTTTTAATTTTTGCATGAATGCATGTTTATGCATTGTGGTGCACTGTGCAAACATACCCAGATCAGTAAAAAATAGAATTATTTTACCTTATTTCCATTATGTTTTTGGACACACAGTGGATAGTTTTGCACATATCTGTATGTGCTATGCCATTTCTGTCCATCTAGCTATGTTTTTTCAGCCCCTGTTGTCTGTCTAAAATCCTGTACAAGGAATTTTTCCGTGTACACTACGGAGACCGACATGGGGTCAGCAGGGCTGCCTATCTGCTAGCTGGATCACTCTACCTCCCTCATTTGCCTGACATTTACCTGCTTATGAGGTGATTTGCATGCCACAGATACTTCTGTGTTGGCACGTGCATGCATGCCACCCAGCTGTGTTTACTGGATTGCAAACCTGGTTACTTTCATGTAAGCAACATGCCATAATGCCCACATGGTAAAAAAAGTCCATGTAAGCTTTATTAAATCCCCCCTATTTATATTTGTTGGTATTAATAATATTGCCACAGATGGATGTCCAAAGGGATTGGAATATTCTTTTAGACAGGAAATAAAAATATTAGTTAATATCATGAGCATTACAATCTGTAGGTCTCAATGGATTGTTAGGGGGGCATTTATTAATTCTTTATATTCTATGTTTCTCTTTTTTGCTTTTACTATCCATCTTTCTTATTTTTTAAATTTTATTATGGTTTTTCAGATTATATATTTTTTTCACATAATTAAATACAATTAAATGATTTACCACCCATTTAGTAATTTGTTATTTCAACATATTAGTTATGAGTTGATTTTGCCACTTGAGGGCACCTTAGCCCCTTCAAACAAGCTGAATGGCAAGCACGCACTCACACTTACACATCACACACACACACACACACACACACACACACACACACATATATATATATATATATATATATATATATGTAAATTTATTAATATTTCTATTTGCCTCTCAATTATATTAACTTACCAAGAATGACACCTTCCCTTCGCTAGCCTCCAGACTATTCATAGATGCTCCGATATACGACCATAAACATCTCAACCACTCATGTCATCTCCTCCAAGCACCCTAAACTAGGCTTTGCTACACAGACCGTACTTTCTCAGTCCTTTGTCCCAAACATTACAAACCTCTCCTTTATTTTCTCAAAGATCATTTCTTTTACTTCACTTTCCATTCGCAAATTAAACCACATTTCAAGACTCTGGGAAAATGGATCCACTATCACATTGGTTGTATAACTTAACCTCTTCATTCCCTACTTCTCTTTACATAGATTGCTCTGACTCTATCTTTGATTGTGATTCTTTCAGCATATCAATTCTGATGCCACTGTATATTTAATGCCTGTATATACTGTGCTTTTTCAATCACTATGCATATAATGTCACTTGTCTATTGCCTTTATACACTCAAGAAAGCTGTTATATTCACTTTGTATATAAGATATGTAGATATATATATATATATATATATATATATATATATATATATATATATATATATATATATTGCATTTTGTTATACAATCTGTATATAATATCATGTATCTATTGCTTTTACCCTGGGCTGAGGCTGAAATGGGTCTGATGGGATCAACGCCCAGCCCTGCTTAACAAATTCAAATTAAAATAAAATGTATTTATGTTTTTGTAACAAATTTGGCTTTTCCATTTGGGAGCTTTAGGCAACTTTGATGTTTTCAGTGATGATTATTATAGCCCATTAGAAATAATTAATAATGTTTTTGATCTCTCTCCATAACACTTTACTACATTCACTGCTCTTTTTGCTAACCCAAAGCCCTGGCCCTAACCCTAACTCTGCACATTATATTACTAAAACCCCTTTTCTTAGCAGTACTACTAATAAAAACAGAAGACCGTAGAATAGTCACATTACTAAATCTATTGTCTTACCTAACTCTAACCCACGAACACTCGTTTATGCACATTACTTGCTATAATGCAGGCTTACACATTTTCAAAACTATCACCTCTTCAGTCAACCATTCCGCTTCATACACACACACACACACACACATATAATATATATATATATATATATATATATATATATATATATATATATATATATATATTTATATATAGGCTCCATGAACTTTGTGGAATGATACTTTGGTCGACATCTGTTAATCGACAAAATTTAATCAGCTTGACAGATGGCTGACAGATGTGCGAGACTGACAATCCCTGGGTAGGAGAATATACCTTTTTACATTGCATTATGCAATCTCTGAGTTAGACTATAAAATATATAATTAGCAGAGAGGGTGTGGGGGGGCATGGATGTTTTTTATTTTTTAATTTATTTATTTTTTTAGATTTTTGCATGCATCAAGAATTAAATCTGCGTAGTAGTGTCAACATGAATAATGTCAATCAATTTGGATTGACATTATGTATTTCAACAAAAGTAGTATTCATTGGGTTTAAATAGATCCATATATATATATATATATATATATATATATATATATATATATATATATATATATGGATCCCCTTCAGTTTACCGAAACGCCACAACGCTGAAACACAAATCACCGACACCAAAAGACCGACAACACAAAATACCGACAATACACACAACCATACATGCACTAACCGTAACCCAAACCCTAACCCTAAGGTCCGACACAACCACACACTTACCCTACCCGCACCCTAACCCTAACTCACTTAACCCAACCCTAAACCCACAGTCCGTCACTATTGCACACACACCCTATCGCACACACACCCTACCTGCACCCTAACCCTAACTCACTTAACCCACCCTTAAACATATATTCCGCCACTATCGCACACTTACCCTACCCGCACCCTAACCCTAACTCACTTAACCCGCCCCTAAAACTACAGTCCCTCACTATCGCACACTTACCTGTCCGCTCTCTAACACTAAATCCCTCACTCTATCGCACACTTACCGAGTCCGTCGGGTTCTCACCTTGTCGGTCATCTGCGTTGTCGGTGATTTCGGTCCGACGGATTCCTTGTCGGTGAAGTGAGATTTCGGGCATCTAAAGGGGATCCATATATATGTATATATATATATATATATATATATATATATATATAGCTATAAACATATTGAAATTCAAAAATATCTATCAATGAAAAATAAAAAAAAAACTCCTAACAGGACAAATAGTGATTAGAAAATAATAGCTAACTTACAAAATCCCATTGTCAATAAAAAAGTGAAAATAAGTGTTTCTTGCAGGGAACCATGCCCTCCTCACATGCACCAGATTTAAATTTACCAACACTAAGGCCACAACAATTTAATGGGATAACTCCCTACAAAGAGCAATCACTACTGGCATTTGTCAGAAAGTCACACCAGCAATGATTTCCCTAAAATAAAAAAAAAAAAACAAAATAAACTAATAAAAACTCTTAGTTCATAAATTACGCTCACCTATAACACAGTAGCCAAGTATTATACGATATTCTGACAATGCAGTTGATAAATTGTGTGTTTGGTGTGCTGGGCACTTGGCAAAAGACAGTCCTGGTAAGCTGTGCAGATAGATGCCTGAAGGATCAGCCTATAAGAAGGTAGGACATTCAGATGTGTGTGCAGATCAGAATGACATACATCAAAATATAGAGCACATTGTGGCATTCGAGCCAAAGGGAGGCATATTTTACAAAATACAGGAAAAAAGGGAAAATACTTCTCATTGTCATTGTTCGACATGAGTGACCACGAACCGACTGAATAAATACTCCTGTATTATTTACTGTTGCCCATAGCAAACTATCAGATCATTGTGAGGAGGTCGACCAAATGCTTCCATAAAAAGGCAGACTTTATTCTTATTTTCGAATGGGAACTAGTATTTTTTCTATTCAGCTAAACATTCACAATCATGGAATTTACCAACCACAATTCACATCTTGAACTTCTCACTGACAAAGGATAAGTTTAAAATCTGGAGTGCACCTATGAGCTACAGGCACACATGGGAGAGTCACTCTTACCACACTGTAGGCAAGGAAGGGGTAAATGCAGAAACAAATCCATGAAAGAGATTCTGAGATCTTGTAGGACATTTCAAATAAAGAAAACAAATCACCTGAACTTCAGTTGTTTTCAAATTAAGGAATATCAAAACACTGGCCTGAATTAAGTAGAGTAAATATATCCAAACACAGTTCTAAGTTCATCACTAGGTGTGATTGTGTGAATGAAAAGGCTTCTTTGCATAATCTAATACATGTTCAAAAGAAAAAAGGATGTTCCTGGCAGTCTATGGAGATAAGACCTAAACAGGTAAATAAAATGCAAATTGTTGTGAAGCCATGATAATACAGAATACAACATAGGTTATGTATTTACAACAATGGTCAATAACATAGTAAAAGGTTAATTACACAAATCTGTCACACAAAGAATTAAACACTTTATTCCAACAGTAAAATACAAATGCTAACACCTTAGCTTAAGTTAATCTCCCAGATTCACTATTCTTCCATGCAGGACTAGCTTAGTTCTGCACAGAAGAGGCCATTTAGGGGCAGGACGGCAGTGCGCCATGCATATTAATGAGGTGCGCTGCCTGAGCTCCTAATCTTACACGGAGCATGTAAGAGTGCAGGGGGCGTGTCTGAGAGCAGAGCTCTCAGAATATACACACTCCTGCAATGAAGAACAGCAGAAAGCCCTAAAAGAATGAGTGAGACTGCTCATAGGTGTCCGCATACCCCCAGCAACATCCTCCCATGTGTACAAGAGCAATAGTAAACACAAACAATAATAAGATACTTTTTTTATGAAACAGATTAAATTTAACTGTAGGTGCGCGGGTTTGCCCATCGCATAGCTATGGTTAATGCAGCTTAAATGGCAGAAGAGGATAAAAAGGAAGATATACACAAATGAAGAAGTATAGAAATAGTGTAGTTGACAACGCATTTAGCTTACGAGCAGTCATTCCCAGTTCAAGTCCCACTGCAGCACTTTCCATGTCAGATCATGTTATGACCAATATTTTTAGTTGCATAACCTGCTAAAAAACATATATTTGTGAAGTGGAGTACTGAATTAAATCCAGATGTGAGGTGTCAGTGTCATAATGTTGCAAAGTCCACAGATAAACACAAGTACCCCATACAGTATATGTACACAGGAATCAGGGATACAAATGAAAGGTAAAATGAGTAATGAATGATAACTCCATACGGCTTCCAAATCCTCCACCTTCCCAAGAACCATTAGACATTATTGTCTAAATTAGTGTAGTGGTAAGCGAGAGTAAGCACTAGTAAGCAAGTGTAAGCATAATTAAGCAGTAGTAAGCGGGAGTAAGCATATGTAAGCACCAGTAAGCGGGTTTAAACTTGGGTGTGTTTGTGTGTGCATACAGGTTAAGCAATATGGAAGCTAACTCTCTATAAGCATACTTTACCAAAGGTTAGCATGGCTTACCCTCATGCAAACTTGCACAACCCCGCTAACAAGTGCTTAAAAGTGCCTTACTCACTCTGTATCCAACAGCCACTGGCTGCCCAGCAACAAAATGAATTGCCTTGCAGCTATTGAACCCAGGACTCAACACACTATAGTCACAGTAGTTAACCACCAAGCTAGCACATCAATACATAAGACTGAGATATCACCAAACAAATCCTCACTATAGTAAAATCAAACTGAACATGAGAAAGGAATCAGTATACAGTGATATGTTCTATAACCTACTACATAACATAAATATGTGAACTGGAGTACTGAAGTAAGCCCAGATGTGAAGTGTAATTGTAATACAGTGTTGAAGTCTCCTATTAAACACAAGGACCCCATACAGTGTATGTACATATGAATCATGGATACAAGACATATATATAACATGTAATGAATAATAAATCAATGCTAAAAAGCAAATATAATGCAAAGTAAATATGAAGCAATGCTAAGCATTGCACAGGCCAGCTTAGTAGGTATAAGCAATGTGTAGGCCAGCTACTCAATTTGCCAACATTAGGTAAGCAGGTTTGCCCATAGATTAGCCTTTTCAAAACTGTCCAATCATGGCAAAGTGCAGGAAATCGGCCCTGCTTAAACCCAACAGGTGGGAATAATCTCATAACTGGTTGTAGCTTCCCCTTGCAGGCACGATGTCAGGAAGGGGAGAGGGAGTGCACATTCGAGCACAGTGCTGGGGCATCCAGGAGTCCAGAGTCATGGCAGGACTACTTGTGAAAGACCATGAGCAGAGACTGCTGCAGTGCCAGTACCAGGGTTCCCAATATAAAATGGAAGCCTGGGACCGTCTCGCCCGTGACCTCACCAGTGCCACTGGCATACTCCAATCTGGTGAGCAGGTCAGGCATCACTATGCCACCGTTAAACAGTGAAAGGGGAATCTCTGGATCAGTGAATCCAAGAGGCTAGGAGTACAGGGGAGGTCCCAGCTGTGTGTGAGTATCACTCCACTACCTGTTTAATAATTGCCAGCTCATGTATATTATGGATAAGTATGGCTAAATATTATATATATACATATGCATACATCTATAAGATATATATGTCTACATCTATATGTCGATATAGATATATATATAAATATATATATATATATATATATTTTTTTTTTAATATATATATATCTATGGGAACACTACTAAATCTAGAACTTTTGAAATATCGAATTTCAAAAGCTCGAGACTATGTAGCCGAAACCCCACATTACCGAAAGACCAGAAGCGCAAAAATTCAAAATCCCGATGTTAAGGGAATTTGAGTTAACGCTTCTGGTGTTGCGGTTCAGGTACATATGTGTGTGTGTAAATGTGCCTGTGAGGGGCTTTAGTGTGTGCTGTGACTGTGGTATGTGTGTGTGTGTGTGTGTGTGTGTGTGTGTGTGTGTGTGTGTGTGTGTGTGTGTGTGTGTGTGTGTGAGCGGCTGTGTGGGTGTGAGTTTGCCTTGTGTGTATGTTTGTGCGATCTCGGAGTTAGAATATTAAAGGTGGGGTGTGTGGGGGGTACAGCCCCCACATGGGGGGTGCAGGGGGGGTGAATCTTATCTTTAGTGTAGGGTGGTTTGTTTGGTTATGGGAGAGGCTGTGTGTATGTTTGTGTGTGTGCTGTGTATGTAGTACTTTCAGGATTTTGAATTTCGCGGTTTTAACATTTCGGTAATGTGGGGTTTCGGGCTTATAGTCTCGGAATTTTGGGCTTCGGGATTGTGTAATTTCAGGATTCAGTAGTGAATCCATATATATATATATATATATATATATATATATATATATGTCAGCATAAATATATATATACCTATATAGGTATATACAGACATACATCTATAGATATAAAAGGGAACATAACAAAAACATATATGTCCACATGCACCATTAATGGGGGTGTGGGGGCCCAAACAACATACGTCTTGTATGTATAGATATCCCCCCACAGCCAAACACATCTGCCCTGTAATAGAATACCAACTGTTGCAGATCCACTAACAAGGACCTGACACAGCATGGGCATAAGATGTTAACAGTACTCCATCCCACCTGTATGATGTCAGGCTGGCATCAGTAACATATGCAGTACAGTCTGGCTACAATAGGGAATGTACAATGAGGAAGCAATCAACATTCCTAAGATACAGATACACAGACACATATATGCAGATACATATATATATATATGTGTGTGTGTGTGTGTGTGTGTGTGTGTGTGTGTGTGTGTGTGTGTGTGTGTAACTACACATACACACAGAGATACGGATAGGAAGATACATATGTAGAAGGTGCACGCAATACAGAACAGCCACTATGCCTACAGTTACCAAATGGACACTGTATGAGCCACCCATACAAATGACAATTGTTGCCAGCAACATATACCCACAGAGAGGTCAAAGGATATAACACCACACACAGGTTTGCATACATGGGAAAGCTTTATTTGTGTACTATTACAGTTGTATATAGGTTCATAGGTTCATACTAGGCTATCTGCCCGAGGGCATTTACAAGCCTAGCCCATAGTTTTGTGGCTTACGCCACCCCTTTAGTACGGGGAACTATACCCATTATTTTGCTGTGCCTCTGTTGAGCAGTGACACTGAGGTAATCCCTGGGGTATATCTGCGATCTCCCATCCATTGGTCAAGATTTCTCTTGAACAAGGCCAGCGAGGTGCTCTGCCTCACATATACTGGGATTTTATTCCACAGCATAGGGAGTCTTTGGGTGATGAATCTATCCCTCCAGCACGTCCTATTAATAGCCGTGTCGAGGTTTAAGTCTCCGCCCTTGTGGCTCTGACGGATCTAGATTTTTGAGGTGAAGCATATTCATCAAATCTGAGTTTGACATGGCCTTGTATGTTAGGCAAAGGTCACCTCTGAGCAAGTAGCGACTGAATAGAGCTGGAGTTCTTTCAGTCGGGCAGCATAGGACAGATGTTTGAGACCCTTTATCCTTTTGGTGAGGAACTTTTGTGGCCTCTCCAGCTGCTGCAAGTGTCGGGTCAGATACATTCCGAATGGGGCATTGTACTCAATCATTGGTCTGATGAGTGATGAGTATAGGGAGACTATGACCTCCCTTGATCTAGATGAGAATCCCTTCATGATAAGGTGGGCAATGTAGAAGGTCTTCCTAACTACTTTAGCTACATGGGTGTCGAATGACAGACTACTATCAACCTGGGTCCCCAGGTCCCTGATAACTTCTTCTGTGCTCAGTGGATTGCCACCTATTTGGTAGCTAGGGGTAACCTTGTTTTCCCGAAGGGTATGACTATGCATTTTTGGCATTTAACTTTAGGCCATGGCTCTGGCACCAGTTATCCGTTTCTGTGAGACCCTTCTGAAGGATATCTGTGTCAGATGTGTTTTCTACTATGGCCCAGTTTGCAGTCATCTGCAAACTTTGTCAGCCATAACCCTCCTGTGTTTGCTTGTACTTGAAAAGTAGATGCCAAACAAGAGTGGGCCCAGGACTGAGCCCTGTGGTACACCACTTGTGACAGGCTTTGAGTCTGACATGGCGCCAGCAACTCTGACCCTGTGGGTTCTGTCACTCAGCCAGTTTGCAACCCATCTTGTGATGTATGGGTTAACATTTAAGCTGATGAGTTTTTCAATGATACCCAGTGGGTACTGTATCGAAGGCCTTCGCCAGATCGAGGTAGGCTGTATGGACTGCCTTTCCCTCATCAATGGCTTTGGTGACTGTTTCAAAAAGTCAACCAAGTTTAGAAGGCATGATCTGCCTTTGACAAAGCCAAACTGGGATGGATCCAAAGTCTGCAAATTCCTATGTCTTTATTTATGAGGTCCATTATGATCCTCTCCATGGCTTTGCAGATAAGGCTTGTCAAGCTAATGGGCGGTAATTTCCAGGGTCGGTGGAGGCACCGCCTTTGTGAAGTGGGACCACAGTTGCAGTGCGCCACTCCTGGGTACATATCCAGAGGTAAGACTATGATTAAACAGCTGTCCTAGCTGTGGGTTTAATTCCTCATTGAGTTCGTGGAGCACACAGCCGGGGACACCATCAGGTCCCATGGATGCTGTGTTTTTTGCTTTGGAGAGAGCAGTTCTCACTTGGCCGTTGGAGATGTTTGGGGGGCTGCAATCGCTTGGTATAGATATCTCTCCTTTTGGGGGCGGGGAGAAGTTTGCACTGAACCTGTCAGCCAGTATGTTGGCAATGTCTGTAGGATCAGTAATCTTCACAACATTTTGAACTAGTTCTGAGCATATCTGGGAGTTTCCTCCCAGGTTTCTAACATAGCTAAAGAAGGCCTTATGATTGTCTTTTGAGTCTTTAGCTATTTTTCTCTCAAAATTTGCTTTGGATGATTTTATGAGAGCTCTTAGTTTTTTACTTATAGTGATCAAGGGTCATGTCATATAGCTGTTTAGACACTGACATACATATAAACAGAATAATGCAACTGTGAAACAGTTATATTAATACAGAAGTCTGGAAAGGTTTACATATGTTGCTGCCCAGGCCAAGGCATTCAAGTAGTACAATAGTAAAGACAGACTGCACCAGAGGATACCAATCAATCCACAGTAAGTAATGCAGATGTATAGTCCAGCAGCCTCCATCTACACTCTGGCCTCTGGAGTGCAAGTGGAGGACACTGACTGGTGCAAAGGCCATCATCTGATCATGTGCACCACCTACAAAATCCATGGTGCAATCTATTCAATGCATCTCAATCCATTTACTGGAGAGAGACTGAGAGAGAGAGAGAGAGAGAGAGCATGTAAGGCACAAACAAACAAACAAACAAAAAAAAAAGAAATAAAGCAAACCATCCAGAAGAGACTTCATTCCCAGAACAGGTATGTGAACTATATATGCATGTAATTGACCATAGTACTTGGTCCATAATAATGAGATAGATGATGACAGGTGCTGTTGTAATGATGTTCAGCTGAACAACTGCTAAGGACAATAGAGTCTATCCCTGTGGGTAGTGGGCCATACCCAGCAACCGTGTAGAGCAGCACTGACAGATAAGATATAAGCCATTGTGTGTTGTGTAATGGGAAGTATGTATATTACTGTGGCCAATAGCTGGTGGTGGAAATAATGCCATAATGATGGACACATGGGTTCCACAGTCCCCCTCTTGCAGGATACTCAGGTTAACCTGTATTGTAGCATGTAGGAATGCCATAGGTGTGTAATAGGTTTATCTGCAATCTGTCCCTACGTATGCCCCCCTAATGTTAGGCTGTGTCCATATGTGGCACCTGTCTGTGTTGTAGCAAGACAGAACATTGCAGCTGTGCAGGAGGGTGTTGTGAGAGTGTGGTCCTGATGTCTGAATGTACCCCATATATAGGTATGCATATGTGTACATATATCCACAAATATACAGATACCCATGTGTAGGCATATATATATATATATATATATATATATATATAAACACATATATACATTGTATAGATATATACCTATATGCACATGTCTACATATATACAAACACACATACAAACATATATGTATGTAAATACAAGTCCCCTATATTACCACCACATGCATGCAATGTGTGAGGAAACAGCACACATAGCAATACACACAGATATCTACAGCTGTCAGTGTGTGCAACATGGACGGGTATGGCACATGTGAACCCCTTGCTGGGACCACATTGCCTTTGTCTGTGATGTATGGAGTGAGAATATGGGGAAGTATGGCAGGTATAGTTGTGGAGGTGGTCAGGGTTGGTAGATATAGAGGACAGCCTACAGGGATGGTATGTGACACATGTGGTGGGTGAACATCCTGGATGGTGTGTGTGGTCTGTGATGTGGCTGCTCCATGGGCCCTAATATGGACACAATGGAAACAAACCTCCCACCACTGCTACTCACAGCAGCAGCCCACATCCCGAAGGTGCATGGCCTGGAGGCTGAGCAGGAGGAGCATGTGAGCCCTGTGAATGTGTACTGGTTGCCTCAAGGTGATGTAGCACATCCCACAAGTGTCTGTGGAGCCTGTTATGGAACAAACCCTGGGCCTGACCTTGGGGGACAAGAACATGTCTGTGTGTGCCCCCGGGGGGGCATCCCCTGAGTTGGTTCCACCTGAAGGTATTGCTGGACCAGTACATGAGGAAACCCCAGGGTGGGTCACACATGTGATGTGGCCTGGTAACATGCAAAGATGAGTTTGGGGAGGTGGTTCTGCTGGCCAGTAGTACATATACATGCTATTGTGTCACTGTTATAGAACATATGTCGGTAGTAATAGTCTACACAATCCCAAAACATGTCCAACTGCATGCGTAGATAACCCCAATAACACAGAATGTTAGATGTGCAGCAACCACATAGCAAACATATCACGGGCATATATGGAACCATAGTGGCCCTGACAATGGCATTCAGGTGAATAGTCTGAAACAGGCCAGCAATGATAGTATCCACACAGGGAACATGGCTACAAACACATTGCAAGTAGTGTGGTACAATGCAACATCTACCCCACTTGTAGGTATGCTGTAGCCATACCTATTGAGTTGTGTGTACAGTTTGTTGTCACTGATATGGTGGGGGTGACAGTGATGTGTATTAAGAACTGTGGTAACCTTGCTACATGACTTGATCATACCTTTGTCCCTCTTTATGTCTTTCAGGCAAGAAGTCCCATGGAAGGCTTCTGCCGTACTCAGCAGCTGAAAACAACATTCTGGTGAACCACCTCATACAGCACTACCCTCTATTGCTTGGCCGGGCCACCCATGATAAGCATGAATGGACCGCCCTGTGGAATGACCTTGTCCACAGGATCAATGATGTCGGACTGCACAATTGCAGTTATGAGCAGGTCTGGCATCATTGTTCTGACCTGCTTCGCAGTGCCCATCGGTGTGCTGATGCAGTCAGGGGGATCACCTCACCACAGGTGGGGGCCATGCCATCCATCCCCCCCAACACATGTGGAGAAGGTCCTAGCCAGCCTTGGGGCACCTGCCCATCCACATAGCCACCAACCGCCGGACACCTTTGTGGAGTTGAGTGCTATGCACACACCAGCTGTGGAATATGCAGCTAAGGCCACAGGACACATCAGTAGGCCACTGTTGCATATACATCCACATCTGTACAAATATATCAAGCATATCTGACATGTCATAGATATAGTTTGTTGCGGCATAGTAGTGATAAACAGATGTGAATATGTGGTAGTACTGTGGACATGTACTGTTGATGTATTGTAATGCTGCATTTACCCTGTAGCAATGCCACAGGTGTGGTCACTGACTTTGTATCTCTGTAGGTCCCTCTGGAATACCACCAAGGCAGCAGCCACTAGCTGGTGAGTATGGTTTATGTAGATGTTTGCCAACACACGAGGCATGTAATGGCTATGGTATATTCCATGCACACATCTAACACACCTACCCAGAATGCATCCTGTACATGTGCACTTATTGTTTGCTGTTAAATGCATGGCATCACAGTGATGACCATGATGGGGTATTGGAAGGGTTTGTCAGACACCTGCAAAATAACTAACATCCTGTCATTGTGGAATCTATCCACAGGGAGTAACATAATGGTGGGAGACATGGTCTACAGTAGGGACATGTTTGGAACAACACATATACAGTGCAACACTAGTGTACATACCTGTAGGACAATGTCAACTGTTGCAGAGTTACACTATGGCATAAGGTATTACTGTGGTCCACATTATCAGCTGGGACTAGGCTGTATCATATGGTGTTCAGTGTATGGGACACTGCAAAGTGACACACATGTTTAGGCCTTACTTGTCAAGCAACTCAAAAAGGCTGAAGGTGGGGGGGTGTCAGCATGACATACCAGTGCACTGCAGCAGGGAGTCTAAGGATGATAGGAATGGCTGTATCTGCACATAGTCAGGTTCAGGAACTGCAGCAGATGTAACCCTACTGCCACAGCAATAGTGACAGCAGTGTGTGAACACCAAGGATGTGCACATGAGTAGACCTTGCAGTCAGGCAGATTAGGGGGACATGTGTAAGCAGACTGAACATACACTGGCAAATGCAGATGGCCCACACAAGTATACCCCTGCCAGGAGTAACAATAGGTGCAACTAACCATCATGATAAAGGTGTGCACACATATGCCCACATGGAGTGTATGCATCACGGTCAGCATCCACACACCTAGCACGGTCCATAGACACTGCATGTGAAAGTACAGGACATATGTCACATATCAGACTCATGTACTGTTAAGATATGCAGTGATGTGATCCCATGGCAGATCAAGGATGGGTGCATCTTATCAATAAGGGTGTGTACACCCCCCATAGCCATGGTATACTCTGATGGTTGTCAATGTAATAGTATTGGATTGGTCATACATGGTCCGCTGATGTTGAGAGATGTGAATCAGTCATCAGGCATTCACAAATGACATCTGCCCACATATCATCCCAGGTATGTGTTGCCAGAAAACATAGGGGCTGTGAGCATTAAAGCTGACATAACCAACACAGTAGTACACATTCAGCAATGGGCTGTACACCTGTGAGGTGTGGTGTACAGTTCATGGCAGGGTGCAGAACAGGTGCACAGCAATACTGTGTACATGGGTGCAGTGGTATCCAGGGCAAGGGGCATCATCTAGTGACACAGCACATGCACCACAGACATGTATACTGTTGCCAGCATGGATTGACTATAGCTGCACTACATGCTGTTGTGTACCATATGTCATGCATGTTGAAAGATGGGTAATAGGAGGACTGTGTGTACTATCATTGTGCAACTTCACCTGTATGTGTGTGTGCTCATCCTGGTGGGTAGTTAGTTTGTCTGTAGGGTCACTCTGGTGAAGTGGAGGGAGGTTGATGCATGTAGGATGCATGTGTGCATGTGTGTGTGTTTGTGTGGGTGGCCATGTATGCACATGTGTGATTGTGGGATTGATCATACAGCAGTACCTCCCTTTGGGATCGTGTAGTACATGGACTGCCACATTACACACCAGGAATACTTGTCATGTATGTAATCATAGGACAGCTGATAGCATAATAAGGTCTGCAGCATGGAACAGGCATTGAGAGGGAAGGTAGACACCAGGTATACCCTTAATATAGCATTCAGCAGAAAGGTGACTGACAGCCCATGTATGCAGCATTACAGATGCATTGGGGAAGTACTAGTCAACACCAGGGAGTGTATCCATATATTACAGCTGTCACATGATAGGCTGCTTGAGCACAATATCTGGCATGTACTGAGCAATAAATATACATGAGACTCCAGTGCGTGATATTATGGAGTGAACATAGTAGCCCACACATATAGGGGCCATGCTCATGATGTCAGGACATACACAGGGTGAACACTGAATGACAGCAGTGAGGCCATCCAAAACACCTACACACAGGTCAGGCAGGTAATGTAACAGGTCTTGTGTTGTGGTCACTTGTCTAGGCATTTAGAGGACTGATATGTTAATGAGTGGTATCACTGTGTGTATGTTACTAAGTGTAATGCAGGATGGGGAACACATAGAACTATACATGGGACGGTCTGTAAAGTCACGGATAGGTAGGTATTATGGTGGTGTGTGTGTGTGTGTGTGTGTGTGTGTGTGTGTGTGTGTGTGTGTGTGTGTGTGTGTGTGTGTATGTACTGTTATGCAATGATGTAAAGGTTTTAAAGTGAGTTTATTGTTTTCTCCCACAGGTGGTGAGTTGGGTCAGGGTCCCTCCTACATGCAATCTGATGTTGGTGTCCATACAGGCACACCAGATGATGATAGTACTGTTGAGGTGCAGGTGGGGTTGTTAGGAGCTGAAATAGCGCCATCATTTGACATCCCCCTTTTAGCCACCCCAATCCCAAATACAGTTTCAGTGCCTATACATACCCCATCACCAGTGGCCATAGTGGAGGGGCACCTAGCATTTGGTGGCAGTGCACAGGAAAGTGTGGTAACCATGCCTACTGTGTCAGGTCGCATTGGCATAGCCAGATATCCAACAGGGCACCATATAGGCAGGTGTCCCAGGGTGCTCGTTGTAGGGCCGCTGGTCATCATGCCACTTTCAGACGCGACACAGCTGGTACAAGCAGGTGCATGTTTTAGGCTGTCATGGCAGCGCAGGCACGTATGGAATGTTACACCAGACAGGGCATGAGGCTGCAGAGGGCTGCTCTCACATCTGCAAGTGACAACGCCCGTGAACTGTCTGGTGCCATCCATGCATTAACTGAGTTCATGGATAGATGATCTGCTGAGATGATGGCCGCCATCGACCGTGGTCTGTCCATGCTTGAATGTGTGGTGGGAGTGCAGCGACGGCCATGTGGATATAGGCCAGCAATGCCAACAGCTGGCAGTTAACGTGGATGTGCTAGGACACCAAGGGGCCAGTGGACATTTGTCATTGTCACGTGAGAGTAGCACATTGAGGCTTGTATCTGGATGTGCCCATAGAACCCCATGGTAGGTACAGTCCATGTGTCCGTGGCCAGAGGCAGTGAACTGCACACCCTGTCAGGTATGGTCTGCAGCTGTCCATAAACACCTGTATAGTGCAGCCACCTGGCAGAACTGTGTGCATGCATGCCCACACACTATAAAATCACACCTAGGGCAACCCCATGCCTACACACACCACATCACCATGCCCAGTTTCCTTCAATACACCCCTCACCCACAGGCATGGTGTCAAATGTATGGCCCACCCTCGACCTCTGGCAAACCAACAACACATCCTGTGCATGTGATGATACCTGTGCCACATCCCTGTCATCCATACCATCGATGCAGGGGCAGTCTAATATGGTTCTGATGCACATGGTGACTGTACTACAAGTGTACCACAGTACTGCAGTGTAACATGTTGTAAGGAGTAAAGTGTAATGCATATATGTCAGGTAGTGTAGCCATCCAGCAATGATGCATTATAGCAGATAGTAACACTGGTTGATTATGGTCACTATAAAGTTATCCATTTGTATTGTAAGTGAACATGTGTCAGCACGAGGATGGTCTGCAGTCATATTCCACAATGGGGTATGGCACTGTGGTGACACCATGGCTGTGACATATCTGGGGTACAGTTGAACACATGTCACTGGTTTGTATACCAGTTATTGCCTGTGCCACAGGGACAGGTGACCTGCTGGGGTGTGTATAATCTGCAACCCAATGTAGACCCATCCACATACATGCACACCATGCACACTCTTACTTGTCACACTGGGACTAGACCCCTACCTAGGTATGTAGAGATACTGAAGTGTGTGTCTTCCATTGCACACACCACACAGCATTTAGGGTGAGGTGTGTCCCAGGTTACATGTTACACGCAGAACATCCCCAGACATGTACAGTATGCTAACTGGGGATGTAATGGGTGTATAGGGACAGTACATCGTGTGACATACCTTCATATACACATTAACAGACACATAACAGGCAGACACACATCCGAGAGACCTAGGCCTATCATTGCTAAGTAACTTGACCATGTGTCCAGTGTGTTACAGGTAGGCTCCACACAGCACATGCATAACTGACCTGGATTGTGATATCAGTTACCTGTATGGTTGATGGTGACAGTAGTAACCATAATGTGGTACATGGGACATACACCGGGTGAACCTTGGTGTAATGACAGTGTACACAGCACCCACATCCCTCAGTAGATATTGTACTCCTTGAAACCCATGATGACACTCTGACATACCCACCATTACACATTGACCATGACTGCGACACAACCCACGGTAGATCCCGACAGTGGTACTACAGAGATATGCATCTAATGCACATGCCACATGCATAATAAGGTGTTGCATTGTCATGCCTCACCTATGTGCAGCAACAACACTATCTGTACTACTGTGTGGCAATGGCTATTGCAATAGGAGTATGTGGCCTCAGAATGCTGTACCCTACAGATATGCAGACATGCACACATACACACACTTGCCAGAACACAATGGGTATCCCATGCCTATCATCCCATTTGTACAACACTGTTGTGCTGGTACTGCAAGGCTCGTGTAGCCAGTATGGAGAGGAGCTTAACAGGGTACATGTAATATCCCATACAGCAGCAGCCACAACTGATTATGGCAATGGGTATTGCGGTGGTTGTGAAGGACCTCATGGAATTCCCAAGTACAGGTGTGCTAACATACAGACACTGCTATACTCAGTCATGCACATGTACATGTGTCAGTAGTGGGGTGCATTGCTGCAGGTGGTCATAGCTGTGAACCTAGCTATTGTCCAAGGAGAGATGGGTTGTGTTGGCATTGTGTGTACAGTGGTATCCTGCCACCTACCATGTGGCAGCAGGCAATGTATCGGCAGACAATACTGTGGTGACCCTCAGGGTGAGAGTGACATGCAACAGCCAATCCTCCAGGTGCCTCCTGCACATGGCCACTGAGGTGATCAAGTTGACATGCATGTAACATGCATTACAACACATGGTTAGTGTATGTTATGGAGATCTGTACCCAAGCATGTTCTGTTGACTGTGGTAGTTTAATGGAAGTACCCATGGCATGTGGTGCATATCGGGTGTTATCTCCAATATGTGCCAGTTCTTACACAGCTGAGCAGACATGTCAGTGTCAATCAAGCTTAGGATGTCTGTACATATCCCAGCTGGATACCTGCCATCTGCACATCTGTACAGGGACTGACAGTCATCAGCTTGGCAAGTAGCTATGCAGTAGGATGAATTTGTTGACAGATAGAAGTTTGACAACAATATGTATGCCATAACTACATCTCAAGAGCCTTCACTATCATGTGCTGTACAGAGGGTAGTCTACAATTACATTCCACAAGTCGGATCATTACCCAGTAGGGGTTATATACTGTGACACAGCTCACACACCAGGGATACAACAGGGAGGCCTCAGAGTCCAGCTATGCCTGCAGGTGTGCCTGTTGTCAGTACTACATTTATCACTCTACTCTTGCCTGGGTAAGCACTGTCAACAGTAGTACTGCCATGATACACTTCATGCCAGTGTGACAGCGTGTACCCTGGGCTACTACCCCTGTATGTAACACATTCACATGGATAACAGTGCTATACAGGCCTCATATATGTCTGTGTCTCACACATGACACTCACACCCCTTGCTACTGTAATGACAGCACATAGGCACATTTATTGTACATGGCATTACTTACACTTATTACAGATGTCATAACCCTGCTATGTTATCAGACTGGGTGGTGTGAACTAGTTACCAGGGCTAAGCCATGCTTAGCAGGTATCAACATTGCTGCAGTATAACAGCTAAGCTGATTTGCACACTGGTAAGTGAAGCCTACACTGTGTAAGCACCCATACATTTACCCATAGCTTAGCACCGCTTAGATTTGCACAAACCCATGCAAACCCACTTAAAGCTGCTCAAAACCACCTTAGCTACTTTGTATTTTACAGCCCTTGTTCTGCCTAGCAACAACATGAACAGCCCTTAAAGGTCTTGAACCCAGGACCCTGTACACTATCGTCACAACACTTAACCACTACATCATGGCCACTGTGAAGATGGCTGTTGTTTTTCCAATATATCTGTCAATACACATATTGATTAGTATTAAACAATTGCCTTTACTTCCACAATTGTGTAGTACTTGTTATTAATATGACTGTTGCATCACATATGTGTTATCATAATGTACACATAGCAGATACAGATGGTGAGATACATATGGGAGAGTATACACAATTGTGAGGTTTACACATGACAGGAATATGGCTATATACATAAAATAGGTTGATATTTGTCCACATGTACATACACATGCATATTCATACATATGTCTGTATAAACATCTGTATAGTGCAACATATATATGGCTATGTGTACATCTCTTCATATGTACATATATATATATATATATATATATATATATATATATATATATATATATATATATATACATATTATATATGTATATAGATATATACATATATATATATATATATATATATATATATATATAGATAGATATATGTATATACAGTTATATATGCATGCACATCCTGTGTGTACAGATATGCTTATTTATGTAGAGACAAATGTAGATATCTATAACAATATGTGCACATACATATCTATTCTGATATATCTATTACTGTCACTATATATATAGATATCTATATGCATATGTATTTCTATCTGTATATGTGTAGACATATATTGCTGTGTATATGTATATATCTGGGTGTTTATATATATATATATATATATATATGTATGTACATATACATATCCATCCATGTATGTCAATATGTATATGTGTATGTAACTATATAGATATATGGATAATTATATATATGCATATATGTTCACCACATGTCCTGAACATGGAGTGGAGCCCTACCTCAGCCCCAATAGTCCCAACCTCTTAGTGCAAGGGGATGTCACGTATGCATTGCAGGTATATATGAAGACTATTCCTACTGTAATACAGGTTTTTGTAGACATGTTGTGTGTAGGAGGTCACATCTGCCTTTAACATGTGCAACATTAGCTAATGACAGACATCCTAAGGACGTCATACTACAGTACCACTACTAGGACAGTAATGATCCTGTGGACTACAGCAGACAGATGGCCAATAAATGTGGACAGTCTGACACACTCTGGTCAGTCAAGAGGTATACACAGAACCCCTTTGTGCAAGACATGTGGACGAAGCCTGACAATGTGGATGTTAACAGCCATGTAGATGGGTATATCACGTAAATACTGGGATACATTTGCCCCTGTAATTTATGCATTCACACACCCCTGTCTGTCCTGACACATAATAACCACTGATACATAGGTGCCATGACCACATACTGCCACTAGGTAGTGACATACATCTGTACAGCATCCCACTGCTTTGTCTGACATACATGACTGTTATGGTGGCCTGGCAGCAGTACATCTGGCAAGTATCTGGACATAACATCATACTGGGTAAGTACACTAAGCTGCTAGGCATGTAACAATGCTCAGTGCAGGCTACAGGCAGACTGCCGCAACACTGGCCTACATTTCTTATGGGGTAACACACATGTACCTTCATATATAGCAGGCTCTACAGGCATGTCACAGCATAGAGTAACAGACATCTGTGTGAAAGTGCATAAATACAACCAATGTGAACACAGCCACAACCACATATGGTAAGCTAGCATAATATTACAGTATATCGGACTATCTCATCAACACCATCCTCATATGTACCACTCACAGAGTAAGTCTACATATACTGGGCCACTGCACAGTGTAGTCCAATGCCTGTTTGTGGTATGGGACATGCATCTGTATGGCCCTACAAACATGTAAGCCTTTAGGGTAGCATACAGTGGAGCAGCATGTTACATCAGATAGAACAGGACCAAGAACAATGACATCTACCATAGTGTGTACACAGGCCAAGGTGCATATTCACAATACAAAACACTGTCGACAATCACCATACATACACAGACCTCAGTACTGTACACACGACCACAGAATGCCCAGGTTATGTCCTCAAATATAACCCCTACTATACATAACATGTGTAGCAGTCTGATATCTCACTGGCTTGTTATCAGATATGTTGTCAGTACATTATGGTGTACAGAACATATGCACCTCTTACTGCATGACATATGCACAAACACAGGGCCAATATTGACATGTTGCTGTGATAACCTCATACATTTACTGCTGTAACAGGGTGTGTTGTGACATATGTCCTATGAGGGATATGAATTCAGTAACTCTCATGGCTGTCACCATGTACTGACTGCAACCCTCACACTATGCTTCTGCAATTTATAGATAGGTGGTCTGTGAGTAACAAGAAACAAAAGGCACCACACACTGCCCAGTCTGCAGATTACCCTACAGATGGGGGGGTTTCTCAGTAACATAGCACTGTCATGACAAGTATTAAAACATGTAGACCAGCCATATCCACACACACCCTGTTAAACCAACATTACTCCAAATGAAGAATAGCAACACTTACATTCTGTAGTCATGTCAGGCACATCCCCCTCCTGTGTGTTGGCCTGCTTCCATGGTGTATGTTGTTAGAGGTAAATCCTTAATCCATCTGTGATGCTGTTTGCCAAACACCAGATCTAGGTCCTGCTCACAGTGAATGAAAAGGCCCAACACCAACATGATGTTCCTAGATATTGGAGTGTGATTCCATGCAATTGGTTATGGGAATGTTACCATAGCTGTTTCACTTGCAATCAGCTAGAGAAGGGCTGCAATTCATGCAGAGGCCATCAGCTGATCATGAGCATCACTTACAAAACACATGCTGCTGCCTCAGCAAAGCAGGTGTAGTTCTCCACATCCACCAGAGAGGGAGTGAGAGGCAGACAGAGGCACAGATACGTCAGGGAGGGGGTGGGGGAGTAAAACCTAAGCATGTTTGTATCACACACCTACCAGTACAGGGTATCCAACCCCTGACTGACTATGCATTGCTATCACATGTCTATGCAGTTATCGGATGTGCCACATAGCTTACATGTGGAGGAGTTCTCCAAAGGTATATGTGATTGTGAGTGACATCTGCAACAGTGATATGGCAGCGATACGGTAGGTGCAGTACATATGCCTGTCCACATGAACAGGTGTCAGGTCAACACAGCCACACTCTCTCAGGGACTCACACACATTCACACACTTGTTAGGGTCAGAAATATACTTCCTCACTAGTTAGTTTGCCACAATACAGTACTGTGCAGGTATCACATACACCACAGGGGTTATCCGGAGGTTATATGGACAAAGGGTATGTGGAGGTGTCTGACATCAGACAGCATGCTTCAGTATACCAATGGGGGTTGTAGTGAGTGTGAATGTGGTCAAAAGCATTATACACCACACACACAGACACAGGGGGCCAGTACTGACAGGCAAGCAGGCATTGCTTCACAGGTGCATAGTGGTTGACAGTGCCAGAAGGCTATACAAGGCTAGGTGAATAGTATACCTTGGCATCAGGCTACATGACAATGGTCTGCAGTGTGGCTGAGGAGTGTAGTGTCTGGTTTGGCCCACACAGGTGGGTATTGTATTCATCATCCAGTCACCTGGGTAACTATTGTGTGTGGCCATTACTGTTCAATGTTTGCCATGTATATGTTCTTTAGACCCTGACACAGATGCTGTCTAGAATGTGCACACGTCCCACATGCATGTACAGTGACATGTGGAACTGTACCTGGGGTGCCTGGCCCATGTTGTGTACACAGATAGTTATAATCAGATGTGCCTGTCCTGGCCTCATGTGCTGGGAACAGGTGATGGACAGCAGGTTGACCCTGTACCTACATTGATAGCATGATACAGGGTTTCCCCTGGTGTCAGTGGCATCTGTCCATAGAGAGCATGTGTATAAGGCATGGTATGTCTTTTGTGGGTCACATTTGATGGCACCACATGTGTTGCAGGCGTCCAGTGGGGAGCATACTGAAGGCACACTGCATATATGTGCATATTTTACTGATAGACAGGGTGCCATGCCCTCTGCCATCCACTGCATTCACACCTTGGTTACTATCTGTGGGCAATATGCAGGGCACTACCAACATAGCAGTTGTTGCCTAGGCAAGTGTGTTTGTGTATAATACGTTGATTGAGAGTGTTTTCTGTGTAATACATGGGTTGCTCACTATGTTCACCAGGCCTTGATGCCACATTTAGGGGTATGGATTGCCACCCCAGCCTCTCAGCTATTTCACATCTGTTATTCTTGTAAGGTGGACATTGTGAGATATCATAGGGCCACCATATAAGAAATTTACAAAACCCACTCCACAATGAGCCCAGTTGTTACACACTCACAGCCACTTCCACACAGGATACAAATGACAAACACAGACACATATACACCTGCTATGTCAGGATTAGAACTCCTACTTAACTAGTTTGTTACACTACAGCTGTACGCAGTTATAGGACGTGCCAAAGAGATTACTGGTGTACTCCTTCCCCAAAGGTATATTTCACAGTGAATGACATCAGCAGCCTTGCCAAAGTATGGCATTTGAATTGTAGTGAGTGTGACTAACCTAAAAAGCATTGCTCCTTACACAGACATAAAAACACACACACACACACATTAACAATTGCCACTTGTGGGAACAGAATCCCTACCAAACTACTATATCACACTACAGCATTATGCTGTTATAGGACGCTCCATGGAGATTACTGGGCTACACCTGTCCCAAAGGTGTATTTCACAGTGAATGACATCAGCAGCCTTGCCAAAGTATGTCATTTGAATTGTAGTGACTGTGACTATCCTAAAATGCATTGCTCCCTACACAAACAAACACACACACAAAAATCCACACTTGCCATGTGTGGGACTAGAACCCTTACCAAAGTACTATATCACACTATGGCATTACACTGTTATAGGACGCACCACAGAGATTACTGAGCGACACTGTTCCCAAAGGTGTATTTTACAGTGAATGACATCAGCAGCCTTGCCAAAGTGGGGCATTTGAATTGCAGTGTGTGTGACTAGCCTAAAAAGCATTGCTCCCTACACAGACTGAGACACACACGCACACACACACACACACACACACACACACACACACACACACACACACAGTTGCCATGTCTGGGATTAGAACTTCTAACTAATGAGTTTTTCACACTACAGCATTACACAGTTATAGGACACACCACGGCGATTACTGGACTATACCTTTTCCAAAGGTGTATTTCACAGTGAATGACATCAGCAGCCTTGCCAAACTAGGGCATTTGAATTGCAGTGAGTAACACTAGCCTAAAAAGCATTGGTCCCTACCCAGACAGAGACACACAGACACAAACACACAATTGTCATGTCTGGGATTTGAACTCCTACCTAACTACTTTATCATACTACAGTATTATGCAGTTATAGGATGCATCACTGAGATTACTAGGCTACACTTTTCCCAAAGGTGTATTTTACAGTGAATGACATCAGCAGCCTTGCCAAAGTGGGACATTTGAATTGTAGTGAGTTTGACTAGCCTAAAAAACATTGCTCCCTACACAGACAGAGACACACACAAACACAGTTGCCATATATGGGATTAGAACTCCTACGTAACTAGTTTATCACACTACAGCATTATGTAGTTTTAGGACGTGCCACAGAGATTACTGGGCTACTCCATTCCCAAAGGTATATTTAAAGTGGATGACATCAACAGGCTTGTCATAGTAGAGCTGTGGGGAGGGCAGTGTGTGTGCATGGGCCATAACCCATTCATCTAGAGCTTGACACACCACATGCACGGTTATATTCCACAAGTACGTGTATACAGCTGCTAGATGACTACTGCCTTGTACAGTCATGTTGCACAGCTAGTACTTGCACCACATCATCTGCAATGCTGACAGATACCAGTGGCTAATTTCTACAGTGAGTGACATTTACACATGTGGTTGTAGCCATTTGGCTGTGTGCTGGGTGGGACAGGCCTCATGATGGATGGTTCTTTGTCACAGTCACTTTCTTCCACGCATCTATGTATGTCTACATTTGGCATATTGTAGTGTATTGTCCTTGGATATATGTCTGTATTCCTATCCAATGTGTTATGCAAAGCATGACTTTTTCATACTGAGGAGTGTATGCACTAACATCTGTAACTGTCAGATATGTATGATCCACTGTTGTTTGCAGACATGAGCTTCATTTGTTTGTGTGTGAGCATGCCCAGTATGACCTTTCAGTATGTTGTTGTCAGACATTGCCTTCATTTCTCTAAGTATGTGAGCATGCCCAGTATGCCCTTCTGTATTGAATGTGTGGATCCAATTCAGATAGTTTGTACTCCAGTGCAGACCTTTGTGTTGTACACCTACAGGTAGCAAACTGTTTCTGCAGGGTATCCGTAGATCATTTGGCAATATGGGATAAAACTCTGCAAGGGATAGTGTGTACTGTAGATGATTGTGTCTGTGCTGCTTCTGCTACATGGTATTGGTGTTAGCAGAGATATTCAGACATGTGTACTGTTATACACTGTGATGGTTTTTGTCCTCAAGTACTGTCAGGTCATCGTTCTTGCTCACAGTGATGTCCTGGGGAACAAGGGTGAATGCAGCTGTGTCCGATATTGTGGGCAAACGCCTACATATTCATGGAACGTTATGCCATTCTGAAGGGGGAGCTGCAGACACTTGCTGCTGGGTTTGTGTATCTGGTTCAGCACCTTGGTACAGTGCTGGCAGAGGATCCCATACTTGCACATCCATTGACATGACAGTATGGCCTTATCTTGCTGTGGCAATACCTCACAGCTGTACAGATTCACACAGGTTACCCAGAGGTAGGGGCCATAAGTCGGATATTACACCTATTGTGGTGTACGGGCAGGTTTGTAGCCACCCATTTATATGTTTGCAGCCAGGGATACTGTGTGCACACGGCTGTGTGTCGGACCTTGCACATTCCATGCTGGCCATGCTCCCCCCTCTATTATTCTATCCTTTTCCATACATTATGCATACATTATCTGATACTTTCCCTAAGGCTATCACCTCATCACAGCTGTGTTTTTGTGTTGGCCCACAGTTCATGTGGGACATGGTGGACATGTTACTGTGGTTTGTCCACATGGCCTTGCATATGGCTTATGTGGAGTGTGTTATGTTGTTATTCGGGTGTCCATGACATAACATGCATTGGCAGTACATGTAAGACACAGGCCTTTGGCAGAGGCCTGTAGGCCATTTGGTGGTGTTGTGGGCCAGCTATGGCAGGCCATTGCATTATGTCAGTCCTACAGTCCCAGACCGCCATACAGTATATTCCCCTGGGGTAACAGGGTAGGCGTGCTAGGTGTTCATGCCAATACTTTCTATCAGTATTGATCAGGTGGTGTGGATGCTGGCAGGGTACTACGTACAGCTAGGGACACACCTGCATGGGACACCTGCACTGCATGCTGCATTCTTTCGCTATTGCCATATACAGGTGGGAGGGTCATATTGTACCCATTCCCAACAGCAGGGATGCGACCAGAGAGGTAGCTGTGGGTGGTGTTTGGATGAGCTGGGTGCATGTGTGCTATGGACACTACTCACATCTGACACACAGATATGCATGGGGCATTCCAGTTATGCTGGCATGTGCAGGTACATCAGCTGTTTCCCAATACATCAGTCCTATCACCTTTGTGTTCTGCAAGTGTTCGGTCAGACAACACTGGTATTCCATACTACAGGCCCAGATAATGTGATGCATACCTGTATGTACAATTCCAAGGGTGTGTCCATTTCACATATGCAGATTATATACTGTATGTCTAGGGTACTTTCCCCTGTGTACTGCTTGTATGCCTAGGCCAACAGCCATGCCATGTCAATTTTTCAGATGATGGCACATATTGCCACCATACATTTACAATGGCTTACTGCTAGCATGTGTTATACTGGTGGGAATTGTCTTTTGCACTGCAGTTGTGAGGACTTGGCCCTGAAATCAGCAGTAGTGGGCAATGGCCACCAGGTCATACCTCAATATGCATACACACTGATTACTCTCACACAATAAGAAACACACACCAACCTAACACACACACATACATGCATATTGTACAAATTCTACAATCTATCCAGCTACCTTGGCCACCTCTGGGCATCTGTGCTCCACTGCTAGTATACCTACACATACATGTTACTACATTTCTACATAGGATTGGGGGGCACACCTGAATGTTTCTACATTGCTACACAGGATTGGGGGGGGTACACCTGACTGTTACTACATTTCTAAATAGGATTGGGGGGCACAGCGGACTGTTACTACATGTCTAAGTAGGGTTGGGGGACACACCTGACAGTTACTACATGTCTACATAGGATTGGGGGGCACACCTGGCTGTTACTACATTTCTACATAGGATTGGGGGACACACACCTGACTGTTACTACTGTCTACATAGGATATGGGCAGGGCAGACCTGACTATTTCCACATTGATAACACAGGATTGGGGGCCACACCTGACTGTTAGTACATGTCTACATAGGATTGGGGGGGCACGCCTGACTGTTACCACATTTATAGATAGGATTGGGGGGCACACCTGACTGTTTCTACATTGCTACACAGGATTGGGGGGTACACCTGACTGTTACTACATTTCTAAATATGATTGGGGGCACAACGGACTGCTACTACATGTCTACATAGGATTGGGGGGGCACGCCTGACTTGCTACATTTCTAGATAGGATTGGGGGGGCACACCTGACTGTTACTACATGTCTACATAGGCTATGGAGGGCCACACCTGGTTGTTTCTACATTGCTACAAAGGATTGGGGGGCATACCTGACACTTGTACGCATTTGCTATGACTGTACTGGTATGTCAGGTACTCCATTTCATTCTGTTTTCTAACCTATCGTGCTGACTAGAGGCATGTCAGTGTACTACAGGTCTTATGTTTGATTGACCTACATATTAATTTCTGACTTCCTACCCTTCAGAACTAACATCCCACTGCCTGACCTGATGTAGTCTGTCTATGTAGGCCTGGGGGGAGGTTACCCATAGGCATCATTCAGTATCCTTAGCACAGCCTTTGTTTGTGTTTGTCTACACCTGCCCTGCTGGATGTGACTGTTGGGTATGTGAACCTCCCTGACTGGCATGTGTGTGTCATATGGACACACGTTGCTCAGCACATTTCCAGCAGTGGGTTTTTTCACCCTGTGTAGTACTGGCTACTATGGGACACCAGTATTTATTACAGAGCTCATGCTGCCCCAATAGGTGTCTACTATCTGCTGGGATCTCATTCAGCCACCTGATTCCCTTGCATGCTCACATCCATACCATAGCTACAGGTAACAACACATACTACTACATTCGTAAATTGGTAAGTTGAGTGACTTACCTTGTAAGTGTGCCAGTATTGAGGGTGGTGCTGAAGGGCTGCCTATGTTAGATGCACATAGTACGCTCTCTACACATGGTTGAGCACAGGTAGTGTCACGTTTGGCATCCCTGTTACCGTATATATGAGTCAGAGAGAGGTGTCATTCCCTGGGTCCCTCATGTCTCAGTGTATGTGTTATGTGATGCCTCTTTGCCAAGGCCAGGGCATACTGGGCATGTCTCCTTCTGCCTATTGGGGCAAGCTCAGGTTGTTCCTCCACTGAGTCACTCTGTACCCGTGCAGGCCTTGACAATGGTAGGGGGATGTGTGGCCCTGCCCCGTGTTGTTCCTGCTGCAGCTGTTTCCACAGGATCATATTGTGTAGCATGGCACATACAATGACAATTTGAGTACATGTACCTGGTGAGTACTGCAAGGCTCCACCCGATGTGTCCAGGCACCAGAACTGTGACTTGAGCATCCCAAACACACACTCTGTTATAATTCTGGTCTGTGCACATGCCTCAATATGGAGTTCTTGTTCAGGTGTGTGTGCATTTCTGATGGGTGTCATCTGCCACGGATCCAGTGCGTAACCAGCATCCCCCACTAGGTGATCATAAGGAATGTCCCCATTGGCAAATCTCTGGTACAGCTGTGTCAGATGCCAGATGTGGGAATCATAATAGCTTCCAGAGCAGCCAGCACACACATTCATTATTATGCCCTGTGCATTGCACATGACCTAGAAGTTGATGGAGGGGAAGCCCTTGCGTTTGATGTAGACCCTGCCCAGCTCACTGGGTGGTGCTTTGATGCGTATGTGCATGTAGTCTATAGCACCCACTACCTCAGGGTATTCTGCAATTTGGTGGAACATAGGTTCATAGGTTCATAGATTAGTACTAGGCTAACTGCCCTTGTGAGCCATTTTAAGCCTAGCCAATTATCCCGTGTGAGACTCAAACCTTGCACCTTGTGTTTGTAAGGCAAACACCTTAACCATTAAGCCACCCTCCCAACCCTTGCTGGCCAACGCCTCACGGGTGTTGGGGAAATATACATGCTCACCGGCATGTGCTGACATGGCATCCAGGAACTGGTGGAGTACCCTGGATGCTGATGCCTATGAGATCCCCATGAATATCCCCAGTTGGCCTTTGGAAGGCACCTGTAGCTAGTATTCTTAGGCCTTCACATACCTTGGTATCCAATGGGATGGGTTCCCCTCTTTTAGTTCTGTGTGTGAGGCGTGGCTGGCACAGCTCAACAATTTGCTGTAGGAGGTCTCTGTCCACCCTATAGTGCTCCACTATCTCCAGCTCATGTAGCCCCTGGTAGGTTACCCTGGGTCTGTACACTCTTCTCACATCCTCACCACCCTCAGCCTCTTCCACATGTTATTGTATGATAGCTGTTACAGCCCCTATCATTTTGTTGTTTTTTTTTGTTAAAAGTTCCCCACTTATATGCACTGGTGGTGTAGAGTATGTGGGAAAAGCCAGAGGGAAAGGTGTTTGCATAGCTTATAGTAGTGTTCTGGGCTGGGCTGGTCTGCTACCTGTGTAATTGTCTGATTCTGATACATTTTACCTGCCAGCTATGCTAATTCTCCCTGATTACCTTCCTACTGCTGTTTTCCCTTCCCATTGCCTTCCTGTTTAAGCCCAGGGGTGTGCCATGCAAACGCAATGCTCAAATGTGCACAGAGCTGCTATTTCCTGGTTTACTTTTTTTTTCCTTTAAAACCTGGTGCGCGGCAAGCACATCCACTTAGGCAATGTAAAGAGTGCTAGGCAGCCTCAGACACACCCCCTTGCTTGGCTATGCTAAGCTAAGGGCAAACCTGAGCCACATGGCTCCAATCCACTTACAGTATGCCTGACATCCCCACCCCCATTATG